>NC_057801.1:53670109-53683099 GCF_018294505.1 Triticum aestivum | reverse complement strand
GAAAAAATAAACACTGAAGACAACTAGGTCTGAGCTTTAAAACAAAAAGTACACATTGCGCCTGTTATTTTTATGTAAACAAAATATTTAGACCCTAAAAAAAGCAAGAAATTTTACTGCCTGAAAAGTTCCAAACATTTATGTATATGCATGTATAGTAGAGTAATATAACTGTGCAAAATTTAATCAATATTCGTGCTTGCATGTGAGAGATAAAAAAAAGATAAATACATGAAAAAAGACTTGTAGAACAAAAATTCATCGAAAACATTAACATTATTTTTTGATTGCATGAACAAAAATTCGGAAATTGAAACATTTTTGAAAAGTTCTAATATTTTTTTGTATACTGTGGCCAGTATTTGAAATTTTCCCAAATTTTAATTTTTACAAATTAAAATAAATAGAAAGGGAAGACAAGAAAAAAGAAACAGTAAAACGAAATATTAAAGAAACTATTGTTTGAAACAATGTGCCTTTTTTAGGGTAGAAAGCATTTGCATCTTAAAACAGTGCGCAGAAAAGCCAGCCGTGGAAAGGACAACGTACTTATATTTTTCGAAATAACGCTACTATTTTTCGCAAAAAAGCCAGCTTAATTCCCTAGCACGCGCGTACTCGAAAATGAAAACTGTGCGCAGTACAGTGGAAAGGACAACGCGACTTATATATGAAGCTTACAGCCGCTAAGAAAGCAGAAAAAACCATTCAGTGCGATGGCTAGCGCGCGGGAGGTTCGATCAGTCGTGAGTTCGAAACCTGCCTAGGCCCTGTTTTCTTTTTCTTATTTCCCGCCCCCACTGACATATGGGCCCAAGAAGACGTGCTGACGTGTCATACAGGAAAATACGAGTTACTCTACCTAACATGTAGAGTCATCTTTTTCTTATTTCCCGCCCCCACTGACATATGGGCCCAGGAAGACGTGCTGACGTGTCATACAGGAAAATACGAGTTACTCTACCTAACATGTAGAGTCACGACTGCTGTTTCAACCTTAGGAACCGTATTAATCACGTATTTTCATGTATTGGGATCATATTGAAACAATACGCAAGTTTTAAGATTAAATTGAACGTCGCCTGCAACTACAAGGATTATAGATGCAATTATCTCCTCTCCTGCATCGCCCCGTGTAGGCGCCTCCTGCCCCCATCTCAGGCGGGAAGCGGAGACCTCTCCCGCTCCCACTATCATTCCGGCGGCCATGGCCACCACCGCCGCCGTCGTCTCAAACCTGTCCGCACTCCTCTGTACTCCCTCCCCACCCGCCTCCTAACGCACCAGGCGTGCCACGCCGCGATGCCTCGGGACGGCCGCCTCGCGAACCCTGATACCCCGGCCACGTCGGAGATCCACGAGGCGGAGGAGCTGCGGCTGGAGGCGGAGTTCGCTCTGGAATGGGGCGGCGTGTGCGCGCGGCTGCCCAACTTCGCCGCCACCGTCGCGGGCCGCGCTGCCGCAGGATGGCCGGGGGTCGGCCACAGTCGAGAGGATAGCGAACGGCTGCTCGAACAGGCCGCCGCCGATGCGGCGGCCGGTGGCGGCGTAGGCGACGTGTGATAGATCTTGCCGTGCGGAGATATGCGTACGCAAAATCCCGTGCGTGTACGATTGCCCCTGTTCGGACTGGATAGAGGACACCACATGAGGATGAACTGGTGAGCACCTGAATTTGCGTACAATCATTTATGCTAATATATATCGGTTCACTTCTGTGAGCAATTATGTGCATGTAATACTTTGAAATCCGAATGTCGTCAGAAAAGTTGTACATGTATTTCCACTAAGATTTTTGGACTTTTGTGTGCGTCGGGAATGCATAAATTAAGCTATTTGCCATTGCCGGTCATCTCCTAAACTCTATTACAGGAAGCATCGCCTTGTTTTATCCCATATATCAGTATACAAGTATGTTTAGCTTATGTATAGTTGGTGATTTGTCCATGGAAATTGGTGATTTTTATCCCATATATCAGTATACAAGTATGTTAAGAACCTTTACAATGATCATGTTAGTGACTTAACTTCCCCTTTTTTTTTTGTGAGGAAACTTTAGACAAGTTGAAGCCGAGCATCAAATAGTTTTACTTACAGCAACCAAGAGCTACCCAAAGGTCCGAGGACCTGATCAGGTGCAGATCGTGTCGCTCGGCTAAAAAACACACCAGCTTTGGCCTTTTTATCCACTTGTGTGCTTTATTTCCATTGATAATTCGAGTGTTAGAGTTCATAGAAGTCAAGAACAATCTCACCATCCGTTGTTTTTTAGGGTAAATATTTTGTAAGTGGTGACATCCTGGTTCTGCATTCAATCTACAATCATCTGTTCATTAAGTTCAGTTCTGGGAGATGCTCCTGTGCTATCATGTTGAATGTAGGAGGTACAATCTGCTTGATTACCAGCATACTTTTCCAAGCTTAATTTAGGTTGACTGAACAACAATAAATTGTTGAAACATATCCTTAAATAAACATTGAGAGATTGCATTATGAACTACATATCCTTAATTAAGCTTTCTAGGTGGTTTTGGTATCCGATTCGTTTATTCTCCCGGTCCTGCTTATAAACTACATAATCACGTGCGATTCTTCTTCTGGGTAGAGATTGTGACACAAATATGGTCCAAAGATTGATCTCCTTAGTTTAGTGGCTGTGTTTAATAATTGCTTAATTATCTATCTATTGGAAGGGAACTCTGTACAATTTTTGGTCTCTCGCCTCTGTCCTTACTCTAACTAGGTAGGAGTAGGTGTGTGATGCATGGCATCGATATTGACTATTCAGGCAGGTGGATGATCAGAAATTTCACAACTTGGGGAAGGATAGGCGCCATGACATAATAAGTACAGTAGATATTATCTTAAGATAGGATCTGCTCACTACAGCAGCATCATGAGTAGATGTAATCTTGGAAGCACACTGCAACCACTTAGCTTATGAGTAGATTTAATCTCATTCTAAGTGCATTGAACAGGTCAGCAATTGGGCCTTTTACATTGAGAAAACTATTCAAAGATGATGCAACCGTCTAAACCATGTTCATGTAGTATGTTCATGCATCAGTTTGTTTGTGCTGGAGCATATCAGCAAGATCAATCTAAAATCTACTCCCTCCGTCCCTAAATAGATAGCGTATACACTCAGTTGAAAGGTCAACTATTTCTAAGTTAGACCAAATATATGTAGAGCTTCATCAGTTATAAAATATAAGGGGTATTAGTTGTTTAGAAAGTCAAATTTCTTTAACTTTGACCAAGTTTAGAGCAAAAATATCGACATTCACAATATTAAACAAAAAAGTATGGAAGTTCATTTCGTGATGAATTTAAAAATACCGATTTGATATTATGGATTTTGATATATTTCTCTACAAATTTGATCAAACTTAAAAGGTTTGGGTTTTCAAAAACCAATGTTCATTGTTCTTGAACTTCCCAAGAACCAATGAACTTTGTTCTGAACTTTTGACATATGTTAGGGAGATAATACAGTAGGCATGTTGTCAAATACTCGAATTTTTTAGTTTATGGTCGAAAAAAATTGAAATAAAATTTCGTCCGACATTTGCTTGGAATTTTGCGGTAACCGTGGTATCCGCCTTTCTCAGTCACCCACGAGAAAAATGACCTCCTCGGTAACCAAAATCTTGGTCACTACTGTTAGATTGATCTCTCCACCAGTGGGCCCAACGGCTCATTGGGCCCTTGACCCACGTCCTGATCGGGGGCGTCCAGCCCAAGCAAGGCTGGTGGGCCCCTGTCGCGCAGTGCTATAAAGAGGAGGTGGGGACCAGGGGCACAGTGTACGAGGTTCGCCGCCGCCACTGTATCCCCACCGTCCTAACCCTAGACCGATCGAGAGGGTGGCGCTGCCAGCGATGGGAAGCACCACCAGCCACTCCACCAACCACCCTCTACACCGACCGTCGCTGCCCGTCCGCAGACCATCACCGACGAACCAGCGATGGCCAGAAGGCCAAGGTAAACACCCAAACAGAGAAAATATGCCACCGATCTACTACTAATCGATCCAGTAAGTCTATCAATGGTATCATCCAGCTTAGGTTTGAGTTTTTCGGTGGAAATCAAAAGAATCAAGCCCTCCCAACAGAACCCTAATCTACAGGGTAAAGAAAACAAATAACCGGAGAAGGGCCTCTGGCCTCACCGGCAAAGAGCGCCGCCGCAAGGCCGCGTCGTTCCTCTCGATCCGGACGGGCATCGGCACGCCGAGCCGTCCGGAAGAAGAACCACCGGAGTTAGCCCAAGGGCTCGCCGGAAAAGGAGAAGGGGGGCACCGCAGCCAAACCGCTCGACGGCGGCGCGCTCACCGCGAGGTGGACGCGCAGCCGGCGAGGGGGAAGGCCACGGCGTCGCCGTCGAAACCTCCGCCGCAGTCGTCGTCCAGATTGAAAAAGAGGAGGCGCTGGTGTGTGGAGACAGAAAGGAGAAGACAGGAGGAAAAGTGGGAGGAAAGGGTGGTGCGCGCGGCGCGGTTGCTATCGTTGCCGTCGCCGGCGGCCAGTGAAAACTCGCCGGTGGCCTCGAGCACCAGCCGCAGGAGGAAAGGGAGCGAGCGGCGCGGATGAAGAAAGGAGGGGAAAGTAAAAAGAAAAGGCGCGGTGGCCGGTTGTCGCCGGCGCCCTGGCCGGTCGACGCCGACGCCGGTGCCCTGGCCGGTCGACGCCGACGCCGGCGATCTGGCCCGGCGCGGTGGCCGGGCGGGAGAGAAAGATGCGGAGAGCGAGAGAGGGATGAGAACGGCGCGTGCGGGAGGAGGGGAATGAATGAGGGTTTTTGTCGCCAGCTATTTTGATCCAGCGAGAACATCGGGCGACCGTCCGATCAGATCGACGGCCCAGATCCAAACCCTAACCCGCTGTAGGCTGCTGGGCCGGAAAGGGAGCGGGCCAGCTGGCCAGCTGGGCCGAAAGAGCCGCGTGGTCGCAGCCGCGGGCGCAACTGCGCGCGCTGGGCTGAGGCCTGCTGCCGCGCGCGCTGGGCACTGCCGCATTTTCTTTTACTTAAAAAAATGTCTTGAATAGTAAATAGAAAAGTTTATGATATTTTTGCTTTTTCAGAAAATATAAAACTTTCTGAAAAGTAAAAATAAAAGATTCTGAAAATGAAAATAGAAAATTTTCAGAAAACAATGTTCATGAATTTTATAAAGAAAATAATAAAGTTCATGAAATTTATTTAGTGAAAGAAAAGTTTCTGTAAAAAGAAAAAGTTCATGAATTTTCTATTCATGTTTCCGCTGCAAATAAAATAAAAGTGCTCTTTTAAAAGTGAATAGAACTAAAGTAAAAGTTTAAATTGTTGCTCCTCTACTCAAATTTGAACCAATGGGATAATTTGTTTAGAGAGTAGAAAAGTATACAGTGATGCTACTAAATGAAAGTAAAAGTTTTATCATCCAATTAAATTGGAACCAACAGGAAAATTTAATTGGATGAATGGTTTTTGAGAGAAGTTTTTTCACTTGTGGGTGAAATCAAATTCAGATAGCTTCTGCTATAACAGTAGAAAGACATTTGATTAAAGTTTAACTATGGTATTGTCATTTTCTGACCAACGTTGATGATGACGATATTATAGTTCTATGAGTCTTATGTTCAAAGCTTAAATCTCTGATAAAAGTTGTATCAAAATTTTCAGAGAACAGATAAAAGATCAAGAAATGCTCTTGAACAAGAGAAATGTATATTTCTTGTTTCCGTTGTAATAAAGTTGGTGATGATGGTTATTTCTTAACAAAGTTGTTTAATAGACATACTATGAAAAAAAGTTTATACTATCATCACATTGTTTATGAGTTATATGCATTATTTTCATTTCCGCCCAACGGTGATATGGAATTAATGTAGAAGGATGATGTTTTGTTCTAATTCTGCCCAACGGTGATTTAGAATATAAAAGAAAGTTTTAAAAGTTTAATGTGCATGTTTTTTTAACTAGATAAACATGGGGTTATTTTTATGCTCATTATTGTTGATTATTGGTTAAGTTTTCTCAGACTAAAAGTTTTCCATGCCTTCATTCGTGAAAGCAAATGGCTGGGTACTTGTGACCCGAGAGATGACCAAGAAAGGTCAACGTAAGGGAGTATGTTCTCTCTAAAGAATGGCTTCAAAAGAAAAGAGATATATAATCGAGAGTCTTGCTCGACGAATGTCTTCATGTACTCTCCATGGAAAAGAATTCTCATCTTCTATGAGATGCAATAAGTGATATGCGTGATTAATTTGACCAACGTCGGATTAAGCATGTGTATTAAAGAATATTCAGATTTATTCCGAAATTTGATGATTGAATATGCAGTCAAAAGAGCCAATTCTGGCATCCCGCATGGCAGGAAAAGATGATTATGATAAAACCAGCATGGCAGGAAAAGTCTGGGAAAATCCCTGCGTAACCCGTATGGCGGCAGAAATTTTCTCAGACTTATCATGTATGACAGGAGAAAAACATGATGACTCATGTGCTTTTAATGTGTCCCACTCTGGGAGAAAAGTATGGAGTAGCTATTATGCCTCCTCGTATCGATCGTACATCTTATGTGTAACGGTCATTAAGCACTCAATAAATCCGAAGAGAATAAAAGTTACAGACGAACCTAAAGATAAGAATGATATACAAGTGTGACTTGCAAAAGTACTAATGATAAAGAACTCTGATGAGTTTCTGAAATGGAATAAGAAAAAAGTACTCCCATACCAGTTAACAGATAACTTCATTACATATGAAGTAATCAGATAAATGAAGTAGATACTCAAAGTTTCCTCAATTCACAAGAGTTGTGAATGGTTTTTCGAAATTGTGGCAGAAAAGTTCTTGCCACATTTCGAGGGGGAGAAAGAAATATGAGATACCCATTAATGAAGAATGTGATCGTCCGGGGGAGTACGGTGATCATAATAATACCCCTAAAGAAAAGAAGACTAAGGAATACTAAGACGATGCTTAAAGTGCCATAAAGAAGAAAGTTTTAACAGAATAAACCCAAATAATAAAGTTTAAAGATACACCATTCTTAGTGAAGATGGAGTAATCTGAGGGAGCATGGTATGAAGATACCTAAGACTCAAATAGATTGTATCTGGAGGAGCACGTTGTATGACCTATACAACACCCATTGTTAGCTCTATAAAGGAGGAATGATTTAACATGGATCTTATGATAAAGGTTCCTGTAAAACCTATTGCCTCTTGGAAATGAAAGACTATACAATAATTTGCCTTTTGGCAATGACAGAGCAACAACAGCCCCATATGAAAGAAGTGCTAGTACCTGAGACACAGATGGTCTCAAGGCATGAGAAAATCAGATACTTCTGATTACTATAAAGTCTATGTTAGTAAAATTCAAATGGAGGTTGATCCCACCTCATTTAAAGTGCTCAATCAAGTTTTGAGAAGTGCCTGCTTATCTAAATGATAAGAGACTATGTGAGATGAAATGAAATTGATGAATTCTGACGATGTTCGGGACTCATGAGTAATTTCCAATGGAGCCAAAACAGTAGGCTATAAAGAGTCTACAAGGTCAATGTGACTCCAAAGGAAATATGTAAAGGTGTCAAACACGACTAAGATCGAAAGGTTTTTGCGCATTTTACACTGAATAGATTACAATGAGTGTTGGTAGCACATCATGATCTGAGTTACATCAGATAAAAGATATTATGATCTGAGTTACATCAGATGAAGGTAAAGAACACAGGAGATACTGCCTGAAGAAGTCTTTTATGGACTAAAGCAATCAAATGTTGTTTTGGGTTAAAGAAAATGAGAGTACAATTGTGTTTGTATAAAGTTATAGAATGGGAATTTCATTTCCTATATCCTGTACATGCGGATAACATTCTACTTGTTAATAGTGATGTTAATTCGATTGTAGGAGGAAAAGAAGTTCTTGTCCTCAAAGTTCAAAAGAATGTTCTTGGTAGAATGTCTCTCATTATAAGGATCGATATTCACCGAGAAAAGAATAAAAGGGGTATTAGGAGTGTCGCATGGGCATGCTAAGGGAAGTTTCTAAAGTATGCATGCGAGAAAACCTACACCTATTCTTATAGTAAAGGGCAATGATTTTGGGAACTTTAGTGTTCCAAAAGTCAATACAAAATGGACCAAATGAATATGGTACCATATGCTTCAGCTATTGGAAGCTTAATGAATGCAAAAGTATAACATTACTGTGACACAGTTCACGTAACCGGGTTGTTTTGGTAATGTCCAGTCTAGATATAGATCACTGGAATGGAGTCGAGGATATCGGCCTCATGCTGAAAGAAATAAGTGCTCTCAAAAGATTGTGAGTACAAAGACAGGACTCGTGAAATATACAGCGAAATCCACAATTGTCGCTGACTTTCACACTTGGAGTTTTTGTGTGGAAAAACTCTAAGGAATGAATCTATTATCATTAATATGATGTAAAGATAATGTACAACATGATATGAGGCTGAGGGACATGCAAAAAAAGGTTAAAGAAACATGTACCAGGAATTGATAGTGGTTGACAACAGCGATAACCATTTTAAGTTTTTCGCTCCTATGACAACGAGTCAAGTGTTGATGCCAAACACACTGACACAGAGTTATGCGTTGTAAAGGAGAAAGTTCGGAATTATGTAGAAATGCTTGAAGCATAAAAGCAACAGACAAGTGTTTTGCAGATCTGCTTATTAAAGGCTTACCGCCCAATGTGTTAGGAGAACACACAGTCGACATGGGTTTTATGGTATAGTCTAAGATTCCCGGACAATAAAAGGGCCCAAGGTTAAAGAAACTGTTTCAAAACAGAGGTGTGTGTTGTAGGTGTTGATTCTATCGGGATAGACTGTGATGATGAGACATGCTCTACATGCAAATCTGTGATGGAACAAGTACTTTGAAAAGAGTTATTTCAAAGTATATGATGAGATCAAGGGGGAGAATGTTAGATTGATCTCTCCACCAATGGGCCCAACGGCTCATTAGGCCCTTGACCCACGCCCTGATCGGGGGCGTCCAGCCCAAGTAAGGCTGGTGGGCCCCTATCGCGCAGTGCTATAAAGAGGAGGTGGGGACCAGGGGCACAGTGTACGAGGTTCGCCGCCACCACTGTATCCCCACCGTCCTAACCCTAGACCGATCGAGAGGGTGGCGCTGCCAGCGACGGGAAGCACCACCAGCCACTCCACCAACCACCCTCTACACCGACCGTCGCTGCCCGTCCGCAGACCATCACCGACGAACCAGCGATGGCCAGAAGGCCAAGGTAAACACCCAAACAGAGAAAATATGCCACCGATCTACTCCTAGTCGATCCAGTAAGTCTACCGAGTACTGGCCATCTACTTCAACGTGTTTCATGGACCTTGATCATTCGGTAGTGGTAGTAGTAGTAGTAGTAGTTGTTGTTGTCCTTCGTGAACAATATTTTCCTGTGACCATCTGCATCTATGAAACGTATCAAGTGATAGTTTCCACACTGTTGGACATATCAGTTGGGTGGTTCTGTAAAACCAGGGTTAAAAAAAAGGTTGAGTTAAAGACGTGCCATGACTTCCAACACTACAGAAAAATACCGGTTTCCCGTGTGTTAGCCTATAAGCCGAGTGTTTTTTCGGGCACCCGACTTATGCTCCTCTAAGCCGAGTCCTAAGAAAAAAACACCCGGTAAATACGAAGAACTCGGCTTATGGTCATCTATAAGCCGAGTTTCGGAAAAAAGCTCACGCCTTATATGAAACACACGGTATCTACGGGAAACGGCACCCGACTTACAGCACACACTCGGCAAAGACATCTGCCACGTGTCTGCAACGACAGTGGTTGACGGTGCCGTCACGGAGCAGCCTATAAGCCGTGTGTCCGAAGTAGGCACTCGGCTTATAGGACATATAAGCCGTGTGTCCGAAGCAGGCACTCGGCTTATATGACATATAAGCCGTGTGCCTGATTAAAGCACTAGGCTTACATTTTTGCGGATTTTTTGCAACGCGTAACATTTGAGCGAAATTAGTTTAAGATGGTTTTCATTGCATTTATATTTACTACTTAATTAGTATTATTATTCTAACCTATTTTCTATCGACTAGTTTTCATGGGTCTTATTTGTGAAATTCTTAATTTAACGCCACTTTAAAATTTTCATGACTCTTTCGACACCCTAGCATACCCGTCACCACACTTCTAGACGTCTAAGAGGCCCCAATGCAAGATTTGGCAGCATGGCTAGCCCCCGGAAGCCGCCGGTCACAATCGTAGACACGTGAAGATCAATCCGCATAGAGAGAACTGTTCAGATACTTCTACATCACCAAAAATTATGAAAAATTACCATACGTCCTATATCACATGTGCCCACACCGTGTAAGAAAATCATGATTTTATCGCGTTCCGAGTGTTCAGTAATATTCACGCCGCACCGTTACCGCAGAACGTTTACTATATCGTGTCATCGCTGTCTGTGAGGGGGGCCACACCCGGAGCCATGTGCTGCCTCCTCAGACAGGCCACCACCACACCTTAAGGCATGCATGAGGGCCCCGCACAATGATCCGGTGGCATTGCTACTCCCCAAGGCCCCCGTCCCGCCAAACCCTGGAGCGGTTGACCAGGAGATCTAACCCTTTGACTTTCGCAAGACGGGCTTTGACCAATGGACCTCTCCACCCAGTTGTGGTAGGCCAGCCGATAGGAACACTTCGGAACAAGGTCCGGGCCAAACCCACCGCAAGATTCCCTCAGTGTCGTCCCGACATGGCCGTTACCCCCTTCTAGGTGCCGGCGACGGCGCCGTCCGTGAAGGGGGTCACACTCCGGAGACGCGTGCCTCGTGTTGGCCCCCTTACACCACACTTCTAGACATGTAAGAGGCCCCGACGCAAGATTTGGCGGCTTGGCTAGCCCCCGAAGGCCGCTGGCCACAATCGTAGACACGCAAGAGCAATCCGCGTAGAGGGAAGTGTTCAGATACTTCTGCATCACCAAAAATTATGAAAAATTACCATCCGTCCTATATCATGCACATGTGCCCACGCCGTGTAAGAAAATCATGATTTTATCGCGCTCCAAGTATTCAATAATATTCACGTCGCACTGCTACCGCAGAACGTTTACTATACCGTGTCATCGTCGTCCGTGAGGGGGGCCACACCCCGGAGCCGCGTTCTACCTCTTCAGACATACCACCACACCTTAAGGCATGCATGAGGGCCCTGCGCGGCGCTCCAGTGGCATTGCTACCCCAAGGCCCCCGTCCCGCCAAACCCTGCAGTAGTTGACTAGGAGAGCTAACCCTTTGACTTTCGTCGGACGGGTTTTGACCAATGGACCTCTCCATCCGGTTGTGGTAGGTGAGCCCATAGGAACACTACGGAACAAGGTCCGGGCCAAACCCATTGCAAGATTCTCTCTGTGTCGACCCGACGCGGCTGTTACCCCCCTCCAGGTGCCGGCAGCGGCACCGTGCACGAAGGGGGTCACACTCCGGAGACGCGTGCCGGGTGTTGGCACCCGCCACCACACTTCTAGACGTGTAAGAGGCCCCGGCGCAAGATTTGGCGGCATGGCTAGCCCCCGGTGAGGGAGTCCTGGATTAGGGGGTACTCGGACAGTCGGACTATATACTTTGGCCGGACTGTTGGACTATGAAGATACAAGATTGAAGACTTCGTCCCGTGTTCGGGATGGGACTCTCCTTGGCGTGGAAGGCAAGCTTGGCAATCCAGATGTGTAGATCTCCTTCTTTGTAACCGATTCTGTGTAACCGTAGCCCCCTCCGATGTCTATATAAACTAAAGGGTTTAGTCCGTAGGACAACAACTATCAATCCATAGGCTACCTTCTAGGGTTTAGCCTCTACGATCTCGTGGTAGATCAACTCTTGTAATACTCATATCATCAAGATCAATCAAGCAGGAAGTAGGGTATTACCTTCATCGAGAGGGCCCGAACCTGGGTAAACATTGTGTCCCCAGCCTCCTGTTACCATGAGCCTTAGACGCACAGTTCGGGACCCCCTACCCGAGATCTACCGGTTTTGACACCGACACCCGGAAGTCGCCGGCCACAATCGTAGACACACTAGAGCAATCCACGTAGAGGGAAGTGTTCAGATACTTCTGCATCACCAAAAATTATGAAAAATTACCATTCGTTCCCCCCTGCAATTTCCGGCGCCGAAACAGTAGCAGTGCAATAAATGTCTCAAATATTCTAGGCGGGTCCAAAAAATGCGTGGGCCTGACACGTGTCATTTGATGGCCTTCTTTGAGAGCACAAGAAGTTCCGAGGCCAATGGAGCAATAGGGCCCACACTTCCTTCACAAACCCGACTCATTCCCTCTCGATATCTAGAGACTACATCGGAGATGGTGTGGTTTACAAGCGGCCACATGTGAGGTCTACTTCAAACACACCCAAACTTTTTACCGGAATATTGACCGATATTTTAAAGATTGAAATATGAAATAAGGGGAGAGGGTATCATTTATAAAAACAATGAAATAAAAATAGAATAAGAATACAATAAAAAGAAAACTAAAATAAGTATCATAAAATAAAAAATAAAACTAAAATAAGTAAAATTAATAATCTTTTTATTGAAATAAAACAAAAATAAAAAATATTTTTTGAGACAATAAAAAATATTATAAACTGTGTTTTTTTTCTGTGGCACTAGGCTTACCTTTCTGCACCAGGCTTATCAGTGAGCGCGGGACTTAGCGAAAATAAACGCGCGAAGGCTTCATTTTGGCCCAAATCGACCCGCCCACTATCTCTTCCCAGTGCCTCCCCCGTCTCAACCCCGCGCCCTCCCCTGTCTCCCCCCACGCGCCGCTCCTCTCCTCGAGCCGCCGCCCACCCTCCATCCACCGGCCGCCTCGCCGTCACCCCGCTCGGCGCCGCCCTCTCCTCGGCGCACAGATCCCCCCGCCTCCTCTCCATCCCCGAGCATGGGGAGCCCCGAGCCGGCCCTCCCATCGGCGCG
>NC_057801.1:53669123-53669619 GCF_018294505.1 Triticum aestivum | reverse complement strand
GAGGTCGTCCGGCCATCTCGGCTGCCCCACCCTCCCTCCGCCGGCAGGTCCCTCTCTCTCTCTCTCTCTCTCTCTCTCTCTCTCTCTCTGTGACAGCATCTTTCTCTGTTGACCAGGGCCCGGCTCCTCAGGCGGCAAGGTGCTCCGGCGTGAAGGTGCTCCGG
This sequence comes from Triticum aestivum, assembly GCF_018294505.1. Classification (NCBI taxonomy): domain Eukaryota; kingdom Viridiplantae; phylum Streptophyta; class Magnoliopsida; order Poales; family Poaceae; genus Triticum; species Triticum aestivum. The sequence continues at coordinate 53,669,455 of NC_057801.1, read as the reverse complement.
CGTGCCCCTACTGATCTCCTGCTCGTGGAACAACTGCATCAGCAGGAACACATGCTACATCTGGTTTTGGCTCCCCTCCATCCCACAATTGCATCTTCAGAACACCTGCATCACACACATACACACAGTGCTCAGGGTTCATACAAACAGGGGCGAAGCCAGCAATCTGGCAAGATTTGGCACCCGACACACCTAATATTTGGCGCAAATAATTACTCCTGTAGTACGTGTTTGGTTTTAGCCGAGTCCTGCATCCATGCCGGCGTACTGGGCTGACTGCTAGTTTGTCGTCAATGGATAATGAGCCGTGCTTCTGGTTAGATATTTTGAGT
>NC_057801.1:53647409-53668578 GCF_018294505.1 Triticum aestivum | reverse complement strand
CTTTTGCCTTGCCTTGAATGCTCTTGTTCATATTTATGCATGTTTCCTGATTCCCCTTTTCTCATCTGTGATGTGATGCTCATACGAAAAGGAAGAGTAAGAAGAAATCTATGAAAGATGGTAAATTGGCAATAGAAGAACATGTAGGTGTAGAAGCTGGTTGATGCTGGCAATTGGACTCTTATCTCAGAGTAAATTAGCTTCAGATATCAGAATAGTACACTGGTTCAGAAATCAGAATAACTACTATCTGGGTGCAACTTGCTGGCAGGGCAGTTAAATTAGATATCTTACTTTTCATTGTATCTTGCATATTACTTTTACAAATTAGTGTTCAAGACAATCTTCTGTTGTTGCATTCCAGCAAGTTAGCTTACAGCCGAAGATAGTTTATCCAATCCAAATGTTGTAGGTCGAACAAAACTTATGGCTGGGGTAAAAATATTTGCGGTGATCAGCATCTTCCTCTCGCTTCGCTGTTAAGCTACGCACCGGATGATTTATACTACTACCATGTTTTTTATGTTGGGTCTGAGAAACTAGAGAATTCATGCCTCTTTGCCATGCCAAGAGTATTCTAGGGATTTCTTATGAATATACTGTATGTAATATGGGATGGCTATTTTGATTAAGAGATCAATTTTTATGCAGGTTTATCTACACTCTTCTCAGCCTGGGAATCATCATGTGCTTGCTGACCTGCTTGGGCTACATCGCCGCTGAAACTGCAAACAGCCCCTGCCTGTCTTGTGTATCCTTGGAAGCGTCTGATACTAGGAGTTGAGTTAGCCTATTTAAGTGTGCTTACATGGAAGCTGCTACTGGTTTAACAAAATTCCTCAAAGCCTTTTGCATTGTCACATAAAGACCAAACCTTGCGTGCTTTTTTTTTTCAGATATATCCATTTAAAAAATATAAATGATATTTCAAAAAGAGGGTCATGTCTCTAGCAGTCAAGTTTTGAACTGGAACTGTTGACTCCTAATAATAGTTTGCTGAAACCTTAAGTCCCAGTTATGTTCTTGGAGCTCTGTGACCTTAGATGTACTGTGTCTTGGTGATATGGACTATTTTGCCTTAACCTGCCATGTATGTAGCACGTGATCTTTGTATTCTTGCTTGTGATATTGGAAGCTGCAATCGTCGCCGATGTATTTCTGAATAGCTACTGGGAGGAGGTAAGGAGCACTTCAGCTGCTATATACTTGATATTTCTGTGTGTATTTTAGAACCAAAATAAGGTCTCTTTTGTCGCCAATTTTTTGCTGGAATGGAAGTCGTCTTAAGAACAAAATGAAATTATGACTGGTCAAACCTGAGAAAGTTTACTTCTAAAATATATCCATATGTCGTCTTAAGAACAAGATGAAATTATGTCTGCTCGAACCTGACAAAGTTTCCTTCTAAAAATATGCCCATATGTAGTTTGCATAGTATGGCCTTTTCTTTTCACGTAGTATGAGAAATACATGCAGTGCTCTACTTAAGATATTCTCTTCAAAATGACATCTCTAAAATTACTTGATCGCAGATCATTATTGAGACATGTTTCTTGCATATTTTTCCTTTTTATTTTTCACCCTTGCATCGAGTGGCTTATTTATCAGGTCTGTTTTATGTTATTTTCTCTGTTCCAATAAATATTCATTTTAAAGGTTCGCTTCCCGGTGTTTTAATTTGGGATTTCTTGCCCTACTTTTGGCAGTACCTCCATCAAAATTAGAAAGACGTTTTAGTAATGTTGTGTTTTTTGGGCCATGCTTGTGGATATACTCACTCCGTTCCTAAATATAAGCCTTTTAGAGATTCCATGCAATTTATAAATTATAATTTCAGTGATGTCTCATCCTTCTCATTTGCTGTCCAGTTTTTTCTTAGAGCAATGGTATTATGATTCTGTTTGTATCTAATGCCATTTTCTATGTTTTTCTTACTTATTTTCAGGACAAATCCCACCAGATATATATTGTTGCTCACTTTGCTTGCTGGATCAATATATTGCTGGATATATATTGTTGGTCATTTTGCTTGCTGGATCGATCAATATATTGCTGGATATATAAGCCATCTTGCTGCTGCTCGCTGAAGCATGCAGGAAAAAAAATGCTATTTGGCATATAAACCGAGTGTCCCAGGGACATGGCACCCGGCTTATAGGCATATTATGCCACGGGGAGCTGTATAAGCCGAGTGTTCCAGATGCAGGCACCCGGCTTATAGGATATGTTTAACAATGGATGTCCTATAAGCCGTGTACAAAGGCACCCGGCTTATATTTAAACCGTGCAGTTCGTGTAGACACTAGGTTTATATTTAAACCGTGCGGATCGCTTAGGCACTCGGTTTATATTTAAACCGTGTAGAGCTCGTGGGCACTCGGTTTATATATAAACCGTGTGGCTCATGCAGGCACTCGGTTTATATTTAAACCGTGTGGCTCAGTTAGGCACTCGGTTTATATTGACGGTGACACGTGGCCGTTATCTCGCGGCTGCCGTCATGTTACTTTAGTAAGCCGAGAGCCTCGTATAAACACATGGCTTATACGTAAACCAAGTGTTTTCCCACTGGCACTCGGCTTATAGCGTATAAGCCGATCAAGTGTAAACCGTGTCATATAAGCCGGGAGTTTGACTTGGCTTATATGTAAACCGAGTTTATATTGACATAAGCCGAGTTCTTTGGGTACACGGCTTTAAAGTTTTTTCCTGTAGAGCAAGTGGCAGCCTGATGGTGATATGGAATTTCCTATTCTCATGTGTGCCATTTGTAAGCTACGACCAGACCACCACTGTAATGGCCGGCAGGCTGGCTAGCTGGCTCATCCCAATGTTTTATATCCTCTGCACCAGGGAAGCACCACCCATACCGAAGCCACTATGAAACTCCATCCCCTAGGTCTCTTCCTGCTCTCTTGCACTTGGCTGCTACTATGTGCTGCCGCGCCGGTGACGGTGAGAGCAGGCATCCGGCGTGAAGCGGAAGCGCTAGTGAATTGGAAGGCTAGCTTGGTCAGTGCGGATGACTCCCTTGGATCATGGTCGTTGGCCAACTCCACCAGCCTTTGCAAGTGGACGCACATCACTTGCAACTCGGCTGGGCACATGACAGAGCTCCTTCTTATGCAGACAAGTTTGAACGGCACACTTGACAGGTTCGACTTCTCGGCTTTTCCCCACCTGAAGAGTCTCACCTTGTTCAGCAATGGTCTATATGGTACAATTCCAGCAGGGATTGGCAACCTGACGAGCTTGGCCCAGTTGTATATCTTCAATAATACATCTTTGAGGGGTGCCATTCCGCACAGCATTGGACAACTTAAGCACCTTTCTGAACTGTATCTATCACTCCTGGGGCTCGATAGCAATCTACCTGAAGAGATTGGTAACTTGACGACATTGGAGGAGCTCCATCTTCACTCGGTTACTTTGACCGGGTCAATTCCACGAACAATTGGGAAGCTGGTGAAGCTCCGCGAGCTCAGCATGCAAAAGAACAATCTGACAGGGAGCATCCCACTTGAGATTGGAAACATCACACAACTAAACAACCTGCAATTATGGTATAACTATTTACAAGGGCAGCTACCAGGTACCATCTCTAATTTGGCGTCACTCCAGGAATTGGTTCTGACAGGAAACCAGCTCGGAGGCCACATCATCTCTGAGTTTGGGAATAGCAGCCTCCTGGATACAGTTGATATTGAAAGGAACAACTTCTCCGGGCTGTTCCCGTCATCCATTTGCATAGGAGGACGGCTGCGTATTGTGAGTGCTAGGTCCAATGGATTCACGGGCATTCACCACCACACCTTCCGAAACTGCACATCCGTGAGGTATGTTGACTTCACGGCAAACAACATTGTTGCAGATATAAAGGACTGTGTTGGCGAGCATCCATGGCAGCTTAGCATGATGAGTTTGGGTCAAAATCACTTGTATGGCAGGCTACTGACAGATGGGGGCAAGGTATTCATTTGTAACTCTACTTATTTAACCTTCCTAGACCTATCAAACAATTTGTTAGATGGAGGTCTCCCCAAGTGTTTGTGGGACATGCCAAGTTTGGGATACATGGATCTTTCCAGCAATTCTTTCAGTGGTGTAGTTCCCTCTTGGAAGACTTGCGAAGATAATCTTATCTGTTTACGCCTAGCCAATAACCATTTGAAAGGAACCTTTCCTTTGGGTCTTAGGAAATGCAAAAACCTTATCAGTCTAGATCTTGGAGGCAATAATTTCTCAGGTAGAATACCTTCTTGGATAAGCAAGAGCTTGCCAAATCTCATTGTTCTTCGATTGTCATCAAATATGTTTGGTGGAATCATACCCCACCAGATATTAAAATTCCAGCAACTCCATGTATTGGACTTGTCAAAAAACAACCTCAGTGGACCCATTCCAGACAATTTTACCAATTTTACTGGCATGGTACATAATGCAGAAGACATTGTCTCGGACAATAATCTAAGATTTGAGATAATTAGTGGGCAGACTCAAATAGTTTGGAAAGGTGCGGATCATGGTTTCCCAATCCTAATGGTAGGTATTGTGGGTATCGACTTATCTGGCAACTCTCTGTCACAAGAGATTCCAAAGGGGCTCACAACCCTTCTTGGACTGAGGTATCTGAACTTATCAGGAAATCATTTGTTGGGCTGCATTCCCGAAGACATTGGCAATCTAGTACTGCTGGAATCCTTGGACCTTTCTCTGAACCGACTCTCGGGAGAAATTCCTCCAAGCTTTGCAGGTTTGAAGAGCATAACCGCTCTGAACCTCTCGAGTAACAATTTATCGGGGTTGATACCTATGAGCGATCAGCTGCGAACGCTCCCAGATCCATCCATATACAGCAACAATCCAGGGTTATGTGGTTTCCCCTTGGAGGGCTGTGTAGACTCGCCGACATCGACGCAAAGCGGAATGAGCCAGGCTGAAGACAACAGGGAGGCATTGTGGCTGTATTGCTTTGTGGCTGCTGGGTTCATCTTTGGGTTCTGGCTGTACTGCGGCATGTTCTGGTTTTACAGCGAGACCTGGAGGTGTGCATTCTATCAGTATGTGGACAACATGCAAGGGAAGGTAACCAAGAAGATGTATAGCTGCATGTCATACTTCCAGGCCAAGGTCCATGGATGAGCAAAGTGCATCACGTGGTGTTGAAGTAAAGCTATGTGCAGGCATATGCGCCCATTATTGAGCATATCTGACTATCTGTAGTACTTGTCTTCCATTGTTGTAAAAGAATACTGACTACGAAGTTATGTGTATTTGCTAGTACTTTGATGTGCATTTTGTTATTGAGTTTTTGGGCGCTAGACCTGCAAATTACAGATGAATCTGTGCAATATTTACTTTTTGATTGTGTGGTAAGTATATTTGGATGGAAGTAAATGAGTTCTTTAGAATAAACAAAAATTAGCTGTAAATTGTTGGCGAGTTTGGAACGGAAAGGATGTTTTAAGAACTTTTGTGGATTATTGTTTGGTTTCGTGCGAAATTCTTGTGGAACTCCCTTGATCCAAACAAGCCCTAGATTTATAGAACTTCACAATACTTTAGAGAGATACTTTATACCATATTTCTGCACAAATGTGGAATAACCTCATTATATGAATAAATATTAGGAATTCCTAATTGGTGAAAATGCCTGGATTCTGAAACCGTTTCACTTTTTTTTTCAGCTGCTTTGTGTTCTGGACGATGCTTTGCAAGTAGTGAGAGTGTTTGACTTGTCTTTCATTGTTCCCAAGTAAAGATTAGTGGCTTTGTGGTTTCTTCAGAAATCAAAACAAGTATGCTAATTCTTCACTTCTCAGACACACTTGAAGAAGCTTAAGAGGAATCCACCATTAATGAGAATGCCAAGTGTTAGCGAGCTTTTAGATACTCATCCTTTAGTCGGCGTGCTTCCGGCTGTTGCACGTGCTCCTTTGTTGCACAACACAAAAGAAAGAGTAAAAGAACATGCACTACTAGGAGAAAACTTATAGATAGAACCTTAGCAGTAGCGCGGGAACTGGCGCGGCGCTACTGCTAATTAACAGTAGCGCGCATGATAGATGAGCACTACAAGTATGGAACTAGCAGTAGCATTGGATAGCCTACCAACGCTACTGCTCTGTGGACCCTTCCACACCTACCGGAACGCTACTGCTTTGTGGACCCTTCCACACCCACCGGTGTTGACCGTAGTAGTAGCGGCCATTGGAAAGCAGCGCTACTACTAACATGTTAGCAGTAGCGCTCATTGGTAGACCACCGCTACTGCTATTTGTGCATGGGCCAGCCGAGAGGGCCGGCCTTAGCAGCAGCGCTGGTCGACAGGCCGGCGCTACTGCTACAGAGTTTAGCAGTAGCGTCGTTTCCTATCATGCGTTACTGGTAAGTTTAACTCATCTTCACCCGCACGCGGCCCTCATTCTCGCTCTCCACTCTCCACCTCCATCCCCGTCACTGCTGCTGCCACCCCCCGCCTCTACTGCCATTAACCGCCGCATTTGCTGCCCGCTGATGCCGCCGTCGCGCCCCGGTATGTCCCCTCCCTCCCTCCCTCCGACCCTCGTCCATCCCTCCCTCCCTCTGTCCCTCCTCCCTCCCTCCCTCCCACGATCTCCCTCGGACCCTCAACCTCCATCCCTCCCTCCCTCCCTCCTGCATTGCATAAATGGGTGGATGAAATTAGGTTTTTTTGTAATGCTTGGATAGATAGATCAATAGCCAGATGGATTAAACTAGGTTTTTTTAGTAATGTTTTGGATAGGTAGATGAATGGATCGATAACTGTTAGGGTTAGAACTAGGGTATTTTTGGTAATACAATTTTTTAGTAAAAAGAACTAGTAATACAAATTTTTAGTAAATATATGTCTTTTGAATCAGCATAATAATGTTTAGTTGATAGCTTATAGGGTTTCACTAAGTCCTAATATCAGGATAATAATGTTTTTATTTATATTTTGTTTTTACAAAAATGAAGGAGCCCCTACATCATCCCCGTCGTCGCCCCCCATCACCGACCCCCTCCGAACTCGAGGTGAGACCAGCCAAATCCCCATGTCGTTGATCTCAATGATGATGTAGATGTTTCCGTAGATGTAGTAGAGTAGTAGATGATTAGCTGTGATAATGTGATGAAGCTAGTTTTTTTAAGAAAGTATATGTGAGGCTACACCCTGTTATATGCACTTCTATTTCATTATTGATTTCGAAAAATGCTGACAAAATGGATGCACAGATGCATTTTGTAGGGAACACCTCAGAGTGGCCTATGTTTTGCCGGAGTGTTGATTGATTTCTGTTCCGGCAAATTTCAGGCGCTCGATGTGTAATAATGATCGATAGAAGCACGGTGATGGACATTTTGGTTTAATGCACTTTCAAATCAAAGTAGGAGCTTCCATCACCGACGGTCGCAAATGTCAGAGAGGAAGAATCCTGACAGATCGATAGTCATCCCGTGATGAATAATATTGATCTACTTTAGTTTTTGTAGTACATATATTGAAATTAAGAAGTTTAATCTCTGACTTAGGAACATAGAAAATGTCTTACGGCAACGATAGGATCCCTGAGTGCGACTACTGCGGCGACGACCGAGGTCTGTGCGACATGCCTCACTTGGAAGACGGTCGGCGCTTCAGTATTAAGCTCAACGAGACCTTTGATGTTTGTACGGTACGCAACAACGACAAGTCTTTTTCGTAATTAAGCATGACTTTTGCTTCTTCAACACGTAATTTATGTCGTTTACAATTTGACTAGTGCATCCCCTCCCATGCCAGACGCTATGTCTTGGAGAAGCTGAATTTTGAAGATCATGAGAATATGGACAAAGGGAGTTCACCTCAGGACCCATCATTGTTATTGTAAGTGTATCTAGTGCCCCTTAGTGATTTTGGTATATTAAAGACTTATATGTTAAGGGACTAATATGTTTGTGAGTGTACACATGCTCTATAAGTCAATGAGGAGTTTGATATTTACCGTGAAAGTCGACCCCTAAAAATGAATGTCTTCACCTGAAGACTTTGGTTCTCCTGAAGACTTTGAAAGTGATGAAATTGGTGTGACCTTGAAGACTTAGATATTCATGCGAGGATTATAAAGCGTGAAAACTTTTGTTTTCGTAGTTTCATTTTCTCTTTCTTGAGTCATAGGAAACACCGTACTGTTAAAGGGGGTCGAGGTAATACTAAGGAAACTGATTTCCAAGTGATGCTCATCTCAAAATCCCACACCTACTCAATCCTTTCGAGTGAAGCCATTGGAAATCTCGTATCAGTTTAGTCAATTTCTTCAGTGACAGAGACGAAGTTCTTCTAGTCTCCGAGGAATTTGTTCTGACTGAGGAGTTAGGAATTTGCCAGTGCGGATTGCCTACACAGTGAGGAACATGATAGCCCCGAGGAATTCGAACCTCAAATCCGACCGTTGCTGTGCTACGTGCCAACTGTCCAAAATATCCTACCACCTAACGGTCATATCATTGTAGGACATTTATGTCTTATCATGTCGGGCTGCTCCCTAGGCTATAAATAGCTGCCCCCTATAACCACTAGCTGGTTGGCTGCTCGGAAAGAAACTGACACTTGTCAATTGAGAGCATCCCATCCTTCGAGGACTTTGAGCGAAAATCATCAAGTGAGGAAAACCCAAATCCCAAACCCAAACCTACAAACCCAAAGTGATTGAGCATCACTAAAAATATTGTTCCTGTGTGGAACCGATGCTTGTTACCTTTGAGGACTGTGTATCCTCCAGACGGTTAGGCGTCATGGTCTAAGCATCCAAGAGGAATTGTGGATCGCCGAGTGACCAAGTATGTGAAGGTTTGGAAGTCACCTGTGAAGATTTACCACGAGTGTTGGGTGAGGTCTGTGTGATCTTAGCTCAAGGAGAATACGGTGAGGACTGTGTGTCCGGGACTGTGTGTCCTCGAGTTTAAATACCGAGCCGCTCCAACCAGATGTACAACTGTCACAATAATTGGAACTGGTCTACCAAATCATTATCTTCACCAAGCCTACTGGTTCTATTTCTTCAACCCTTTCATTTCTCCATTCATGTGTTGATGAACCTGATTATTACTGTTTCAAGATTTTGACTGAAGACTTTATCTATTTCCTCAATCCAATTTCTTCAGTCACATTGTCTTCAGCCTGCTTATCCTGTGTTTACGCTTTCTGTACTCTGTGTTTGTCTTTCATTTTATCATGATGACTATGCTATTGCTCTGTTATGCTTATACCTGAGTACTTATTCCGCTGCTTCTAGTTCGTGACTTAGGAATTTCCTCACCCTGAAATTCCTCAGTGACGATTTGTAAAATTCGCCTATTCACCCCCCTCTAGTCGACTTAACGCACTTTCAATTGGTATCAGAGCAAGGTACTCCCTTGTTCTGTGTGATTTTGGTTTAACCACCTGGAGTTTTAGTTATGTCGACTGCAGGTATGATCAAGGTCTCGGCTGGGTGTCCTACCTTTGATGGAACGGACTACCCCTACTGGAAGAACAAGATGCGCATGCATCTTGAGGCAATTGATAACGATCTCTGGTATGCTGTGGAAAATGGTGTTCCCTCAGTCACTCCGTCTGTGAATGCTACTGATGTGAAGAGATTCAAGCAACTCGATTCTCAAGCGAAGAATATCATATGTGGCCAAGTGAGCAAAGGACAGTACGGCAGAGTGAGTGCTTTGAAACTGCTAAGCTGATTTGGGACAGGCTGTCCAAGGTCAACGAAGGAGTCTCCACTCAACGTCACTCCCGAGTTGATGTTATTCACAATCTCTTCAATCTCTTCAACCGCTTCAAAAGACTCGACAACGAAAATGTTCAGCAAACCTTCGATCGCCTCACTAACATCTCAAATGAGCTTCAAGCACTTTGTGCCACTGACATCACCGACCATGAGGTGGTGAAGAATTTGCTAAGATCACTTGATTCCTCATTCGATACTCTTGCACTGATGATTCAAGAGTGAGCTGATTACAAGTGACTAGATCCCGCTGATATCCTCGAGAGGCTAAACACTCATGAGTTCCAGCTTGCTGAGAAGAGAGATCTCTATGGACCGAGCTATGGAAGATCATGTGCACTGAAGGCCAATGCAGTCTCTGAGTCTGAAGGTGAAGATTCTGGTAGCAGCCTTGGTGATCCTGAAGAACTGAGTGAGGAGCTAGCAATGCTCGTGAGGAAATTTCAGAAGTTCTCTCAACGCGGTCACTTTGGAAAATCTTCCAGGAGTGATGATTCCTCGTCTCGTGACTACAAAAATAGAACTTGCCACAAATGCAAGAAACCTGGTCACTACATGTCTGATTGCCCTCTACGGGAAAAGGAATCAAAGAAGAAGAAGTACAAAGATGACGATTCTGATGACTCAAAGAAGAAGAAGAAATTGATGTATACTACACAACCTTCTTCTTGTAGATGTTGTTGGGCCTCCAAGTGCAGAGGTTTGTAGGACAGTAGCAAATTTCCCTCAAGTGGATGACCTAAGGTTTATCAATCCGTGGGAGGCGTAGGATGAAGATGGTCTCTCTCAAACAACCCTGCAACCAAATAACAAAGAGTCTCTTGTGTCCCCAACACACGCAATACAATGGTAAATTGTATAGGTGCACTAGTTCGGCGAAGAGATGATGATACAAGTGCAATACGGATGGTAGATATAGGTATTTGTAATTTGAAAATATAAAAACAGCAAGGTAACAAGTGGTAAAAGTGAGCACAAACGGTATTGCAATGGTAGGAAACAAGCCTAAGGTTCATACTTTCACTAGTGCAAGTTCTCTAAACAATAATAACATAGATAGATCATATAACAATCCCTCAACATGCAACAAAGAGTCACTCCAAAGCCACTAATAGCGGAGAACAAACGAAGAGATTATGGTAGGGTACGAAACCACCTCAAAGTTATCCTTTCTGTTCTATCTATTCAAGAGTCTGTAGTAAAATAACATGAAGCTATTCTTTCCGTTTAATCTATCATAGAGTTCATACTAGAATAACACCTTAAGACACAAATCAACCAAAACCGTAATGTCACCTAGATACTCCATTGTCACCTCAAGTATCCATGGGCATGATTATACGATATGCATCACACAATCTCAGATTCATCTATTCAACCAACACAAAGTACTTCAAAGAGTGCCCCAAAGTTTCTACCGGAGAGTCAAGACGAAAACGTGTGCCAACCCCTATGCATAGGTTCATGGACTCGCATGTTGATCACCAAAACATACATCACGTGGATCAAGTGAATATCCCATTGTCACCACAGATAAGCACGACAACACATACATCAAGTGTTCTCAAATCCTTAAAGACTCAATCCGATAAGATAACTTCGAAGGGAAAACTCAATCCATTACAAGAGAGTAGAGGGGGAGAAACATCATAAGATCCAACTATAATAGCAAAGCTCGCGATACATCAAGATCGTGCCATAGAGAGAACACGAGAGAGAACACGGGAGAGAGAGATCAAACACATAGCTAGTGGTACATACCCTCAGCCTCGAGGGTGAACTACTCCCTCCTCGTCATGGAGAGCGCCGGGATGATGAGGATGGCCACCGGTGAGGGACCCCCCCTCCGGCAGGGTGCCAGAACGGGCTCCCGAGAGGTTTTTGGTGGCTACAGAGGCTTGCGGCGGCGAAACTCCCGATCTATCTTCCATTTTGATGTTTTTAGGGTATATGGGAATATATAGGCGAAAAAGTCGGTCGGGGGAGCCACGAGGGGCCCACGAGACAGGGGGCGCGCCCAGGGGGGTGGGTGCGCCCTCCTATCTACTGGCCTCCTCGAAGGTTCCCTGGCTTGTACTCCAAGTCCCCCGGATCATGTTCGTTCCAAAAATAATGCTCCCGAAGGTTTCATTCCGTTTGGACTCCGTTTGATATTCTTTTTCTTCGAAACACTGAAATAGGCAATAAAACAACAATATGGGTTGGGCCTCCGGTTAGTAGGTTAGTCCCAGAAATAATATAAAAGTGTATAATAAAGCCCATAATCATTCAAAACAGATTAATATAATAGCATGAATGCTTCATAAATTATAGATACGTTGGAGACGTATCAGCATCCCCAAGCTTAATTCCTACTCGTCCTCGAGTAGGTAAATGATAAAAGAAAGAATTTATGAAGTGTGAATGCTAGCAGGTGCACAAGTTTGATCAATGATAATTTCAATCACCTGTTCTAGCATCATTATATGTCATAACAGTAGTTCATCTCATAAAACTTCTCACGGTCAAGTAACAAGCAATTCACATGTTAAAGCATAGCCCATAAACTTTCTTGAAAACTAGCAAACTTCATTATTAGCCATCAAACAATTGCAATTCATCTTATTTTCAGGAAGGGTTTATGCCAGAGCTTTGATTTAGCAAACTCCACATACTCAACTATCATATAGTCTTCTACAATTGCTAACACTCACGCAATACTTATGGTTATGGAGTTTTAATCGAACACTGAGAAGATAGGGGCTTATAGTGTTGCCTCCCAACATATTCACCTTTGGGTGATGTCAACAATAATAGTTCATGCTAACTTACATCCAATTGGATATATATATCAAGATCTTTCCAACACGAGGTGCTTGCCAAAGGATAAAATGAAAAAGGGAAAGGTGAAGATCACCTTGACTCTTGCATAAAGTAAAGGACATAAAGTAAAAGATAGGCCCTTCGCAGAGGGAAGCAAAGGTTGTCATGCGCTTTTATGGTTGGATGCACAAAATCTTAATGCAAAAGAACGTCACTTTATATTGCCACTTGTATATGGACCTTTATTATGCAGTCCGTCGCTTTTATTGCTTCCATAACAAGATCGTATAAAGCTTATTTTCTTCACACTAACAGATCATACATATTTAGAGAGCAATTTTTATTGCATGGACCGATGACAACTTACTTGAAGGATCTTACTCAATCCATAGGTAGGTATGGTGGACCCTCATGGCAAAAACTGGGTTTAAGGATATTTGGAAGCACAAGTAGTATCTCTACTTGGTGCAAGGAATTTTGGCTAGCATGAGGGCACTACTAGGGAAAAGCCTAACAATAATAACATAGATAGATCATATAACAATCCCTCAACATGCAACAAAGAGTCACTCCAAAGCCACTAATAGCAGAGAACAAACGAAGAGATTATGGTAGGGTACGAAACCACCTCAAAGTTATCTGTTCTGTTCTATCTATTCAAGAGTCCGTAGTAAAATAACATGAAGCTATTTGAGGGAGTCCTGGACTAGGGGGTGTCCGGATAGCTGAACTATCATCATCGGCCGGACTCCAAGACTATGAAGATACAAGATTGAAGACTTCGTCCCTTGTCCGGATGGGACTTTCCTTGGCGTGGAAGGCAAGCTTGGCGATACGGATATGTAGATCTCCTACCATTGTAACCGACTCTGTGTAACCCTAGCCCTCTCCGGTGTCTATATAAACCGGATGGCTTTAGTCCATAGGACGAACAACAATCATACCATAGGCTAGCTTCTAGGGTGTAGCCTCCTTGATCTCGTGGTAGATCCACTCTTGTAACACGCATCATCAATATTAATCAAGCAGGACGTAGGGTTTTACCTCCATCAAGAGGGCCCGAACCTGGGTAAAACATCGTGTCCCTTGTCTCCTGTTACCATCCGCCTAGACGCACAGTTCGGGACCCCCTACCCGAGATCCGCCGGTTTTGACATTGACACTATTCTTTCCATTCAATCTATCATAGAGTTCATACTAGAATAACACCTTAAGACACAAATCAACCAAAACCCTAATGTCACCTAGATACTCCATTGTCACCTCAAGTATCCGTGGGCATGATTATACGATATGCATCACACAATCTCAGATTCATCTATTCAACCAACACAAAGTACTTCAAAAGTGCCCCAAAGTTTCTACCGGAGAGTCAAGACAAAAACATATGCCAACCCCTATGCATAGGTTCATGGGCAGAACCCGCAAGTTGATCACCAAAATATACATCAAGTGGATCACGTGAATATCCCATTGTCACCATAGATAAGCACATACATCAAGTGTTCTCAAATCCTTAAAGACTCAATCCGATAAGATAACTTCAAAGGGAAAACTCAATCCATTACAAGAGAGTAGAGGGGGAGAAACATCATAAGATCCAACTATAATAGCAAAGCTCGCGAGACATCAAGATCGTGCCATAGAGAGAACACGAGAGAGAACACGGGAGAGAGAGAGATCAAACACATAGCTACTGGTACATACCCTCAGCCTCGAGGGTGAACTACTCCCTCCTCGTCATGGAGAGTGCCGGGATGATGAAGATGGCCACCGATGAGGGATCCCCCCTCCGGCAGGGTGCCGGAACGGGCTCCCGATAGGTTTTTGGTGGCTACAGAGGCTTGCGGTGGCAAAACTCCCGATCTATCTTCCGTTTCGATGTTTTTAGGGTATATGGGAATATATAGGCGAAAGAAGTCGGTGGGGGGAGCCACGAGGGGCCCACGAGACAGGGGGCGCGCCCAGGGGGGTGGGCGTGCCCAGGGGGTGGGCCGCCCTCCTATATCCTGGCCTCCTCGAAGGTTCCCTTGCTTGTACTCCAAGTCTCCCGGATCATGTTCGTTCCAAAAATAACGCTCCCGAAGGTTTCATTCCTTTTGGACTCCGTTTGATATTCCTTTTCTTCGAAACACTAAAATAGGCAATAAAACAGCAATATGGGTTGGGCCTCCGGTTAGTAGGTTAGTCCCAAAAATAATATAAAAGTGTATAATAAAGCCCATAATCATTCAAAACAGATAATATAATAGCATGAATGCTTCATAAATTATAGATACATTGGAGACGTATCAAAAATCTTCAAAGTCTTCATCATCAAAATCTTCAAAGTCTTCATCTCACAAGAAGAGCAGTTCCAAGAAGGCCCGGGCATTCATTTGCAAGGAAATGGACTCTGAAGCTGAATCTGAGGATAATGTGGAAGAGGAGGAATCTGAGGAGTCAGACTCTGGTGTGGAGAGCTTAGCCCTCGCTACTGCTTACGTCAGCAAGTCCATCTTCAACACTCAAGAAAATGACCTCCCCAACTCTGCTGACAAGAGCGTCGATGACTATGCTCCCACCTACTGCTTCATGGCAAAAGGTGCCAATGTACTCAAACATTCCCCCTCTGACTCTAGTGAGGATGAATCCGATGACAATCTCAAGCCTAGCTATTCCAAACTTGCTAAAATTGTTGTTAAACAACAGAAGGCTTTGGAAAAGATTCAAAATCTACTAGACAAAAGTGATGACCTGTTGGGTAAGGAATTGAATCGAACTAAGACTCTGACTGATAATCTTCAGAGACTTCAGACTAGGTTTGACAACCTTCAAAATCATCATAACACTATCTTAACTGATCATGGGAAGCTTTCTTATGAATTTATTCAGAGAAAGCAAGATCTTGAGAGGTTAAAAGTGAGTTATGAAGATCTTCAGAAGGAAAACGATTCATTGCTTGCTCAACAGATCAGTTCCGCTCAGGAAGAATTTATTCCACCATGTCTCAAATGCATTGAGCGTGAATCTGCTAATTCTTCTCCTGAATGTTCAAATGCTTCTATTGCCGCAAATTCTTCAACTATCTCTGTGGTCACAAATTCCTCATCTAGGATACCACAAGTATCACCGACGATAATGCAGGGCTGAAGGAATTGTATGTGACAGGCATTTACAAAAGCCTCAAAGGGCATCAGACTCTTTGTGATGTGCTCAAAAAGCAGATCTTGAACAGGAATCCTAGGAAAGAGGGTATTGCCTTTGAGAGGAAACTCAATGCTGATGGGACCTATTGGAAACCTGAGCAGTATCCCAAAACCTCATGGGTTTCTGTGAAAGGACCTCCTGTAGATCCATGCATTCTATCTGGATTTACTTGTGATTCTTCATATTCCTCTGATGAGTCATTTGACTCTAACTATAAACTGTTCAAGAATCAGAATGGTGAAGTATTTGCTCGATATGTTGGAACTAACTGCAGGAACGGTCCCCCTATGAAGAAAATCAGGTTCCCGAAAGGTGCCTTGAAAATCTTCAGGTGAATGTCATCATGACACCACCTATGAAGAAAAGGAACCCCCGATCAAATTCTTCATATGGATTAAATTCTTCATCAGGATCAAAATCCTCATATGAACATGATCGTGCTAACACTTCTGTTTTGCAGGGAAAGTCTAAAGGATATGAATATGTGCATTATTCTTAAAACCATTATGTTCATAAGTCCTCGAAGAATTTCTCTGCTTATTCATATGCTTCAGTGCCTCATAAGTCCTCGAAGAATTTCTGTGAAACAAAGTGCACTGGCTTCAATGCCAACCTTTTCTTATGGAGCTCGTAGAATGATGAACTCCTTGCCACCCCTCTAGATGTGGGTGGTGAAGAAAAAGAACTAATTTCTTATGCATGGTCAGGTCTCCATACGAACTTAATCGTTTGAAGAATTTGCTGGAGACCTGAATGTGCTTGAATGGATGCAAGCTAACCATGAAGAAATGAATCACTCATTTCTCTCGTCCTCATATTGCTATATCTGTTACTGTTGATGAAATTGATATCATATTCTTCACTGATGAAGTATATGGGTTCGTAAGTTGCACTAATTCATCTGCAGGATGAACAACCTAAAGCTACTAAGTGGGTCCTCGATAGTGGATGTACAAACCACATGACCGGTGACAGGAACTTGTTAATGGACACTGATTTGTCACCATCTCATCTGAAGCATATCACCTACGCGGACAAAGGCAAAAGCAAGGTATTGGGCCTAGGTAAGGTTGCAATCTCAAAGGATAGACACATGGACAAAGTCATGCTTGTCGAGTCCTTAGGATTCAACCTCATGTCTGTCTCAATGCTTTGTGATCTTGATATGGTCGTCGTTGAGGGAGTCCTGGATTCGGGGGTCCTCGGACAGCTAGACTATATGCTTATGCCGAACTGTTGGACTATGAAGATACAAGATTGAAGACTTCGTCCCGTGTCCGGGTGGGACTATCCTTGGCGTGGAAGGCAAGCTTGGCAATCTGGATATGTAGATCCCCTTCTCTGTAACCGACTCTGTGTAACCCTAAGCCCCTCCGGTGTCTATATAAACCGAAGGGTTTAGTCTGTAGGATAAGAACAATCATACCATAGATAGCTTCTAGGGTTCAGCCTCTACGATCTCGTGGTAGATCAACTCTTGTAATACTCATATCATCAAGATCAATCAAGCAGGAAGTAGGGTATTACCTCCAAAGATAGGGCCCAAACCTGGGTAAACGTTGTGTCCCCTGCCTCCTGTTACCATTAGCCTTAGACGCGCAGTACGGGACCCCTACCCAAGATCCGCCGGTTTTGACACTCACATTGGTGCTTTCATTGGAGTTCCACTGTGTCGTCACAATAAGACTTGATGGCTCCTTCAATCATCTACAACGATGCGGTCCAGGGTGAGGTTTTCCTCCCCGGTCAGATCTTCATATTCAGCGGCTTCACACTGCGGGCCAACTCACTTGGCCATCTGGAGCAGATCGACAGCTACGCCCCTAGCCATCAGGTCAGGTTTGGAAGCCTGAACTACACTGCCGATATCCGCGGAGACTTGATCTTCGACGGATTCGAGTCCATAACAGGTGCGCCGTGCAGCCACGATGAGCATGACCTAGATCTGCCATCGGACAGTATTCAGGAGATCACACCTGCAGTTGCCTCGGCTCTCAATCCGGAGTAGATCGTGCTATCCGAGGATGCGTGGAGGGACCCTGCCCTGGAAGCCACACGCTCATCGGCGATAGAGCCGAACACAGACTTCACCTCCAATAAGGTCTGTGTCATCGGATCCTCGGACTCATCTCCGACCATAGGTTCCGAACCGCGCGCATCCGTGCCTATCGAAACGGATGGGGCGCTGATCATGCAGTTTACCTCCACGGATAACTTCCAGCACTTGCCCTTAGGTGACGTGCTAAATTCGTTGAAATCCCTCTCCCTGTCAAGAGACTCTTGGCCGAACTATGTCTGGCTTGAGTGGGAAGCGGACAACAAATAAATTCGTTTCCCACCCACCACCCACTTAATAGCCACTGTCGATGACTCAGCCGACATGCTTGATTTTGACTCTGAAGACATCGACGGTATGAATGACGATGCCGGAGAAGAATAGGAACCACCGCCCACAGGGCGCTGGACAGCCACCTCATCATATGATATATACATGGTAGACACACCCAAAGAAAACAACGGCGAGGAACGGAAGGAAGCAATGGAGGATAATCCTCTTGAGAAGCAACCAAAGCACCGATGTCAGCGGTACCGCTCTAAATCCCACCACAGCAAAAACAGTGATAACGGCACAAGGAAGAATAACACCCTGGTCGACTCAAAAGCTAACGACGACCCCATGGACCCAAGCGATGGAGCAGGATGAGCCAGGGGACGGCGAACATAGTCTGGGGCCTCTGTTCGATCACAGTGATGCCGAAGATAAAATTTATAAAACTGTCTCCGGAAAGGAGAATAGTCCGGACGATGATGCACTCATCATCCTGAAAAAGTACATGGAACAAGAGAACCTCCACAAAAGGCTTATCGCCACCGCGAGGAGCTTGAAGAAGCAGAAGCAAAGGCTTAAGGCCGCGCAGGATATGCTCAACCGGAGATGGAACAAAGTGTTTGACACTGACGAAAAATACGGTGGCAATCGCCACACAAAGAGCTACCCAAAGCGCAAGCTGCTGCCCGAATTTGTCGGCGAGGCTATAAAGCCCATCTCACAAAAAAACAATACGATCGATCTGCCGGACCGACCACCCCGTGGCCGAGACAGAGTGGCTAATGACGCCGCACACAAGTCAGCACACGATTTACGTGAGCACCTGGACAAAAGAGCCGGTATGGCCAGGTCCATCTATGGACCTAGTAAGCGTGCTCCGGCGCATGATCATGGCCACCAAAACGACTATACTGATCGAATAACAGGTCGGAATCAACACCGAACACCATAGCCGTCGGAAGCATGCCATGAGACATCCAAATACAGGGGTGCCGTGCACCCCCTGTGCTTCACCGATGAGGTGCTGGATCATGAATTTCTAGAGGGATTTAAACCCGTAAACATAGAGGCATACGACGGAATGACAGACCTTGCGGTCTGGATTGACGACTTTATTCTTCATATCCACATGGCTCGCGGAGGCGATCTCCACGCCATCAAATACCTGCCCCTCAAGTTGAAAGGACCAGCTCGGCACTGGTTGAAAAGCCTCCCCGAAAACTCAATTGGAAGTTGGGAGGAACTTGAGGATGCTTTCAGGGCTAATTATCAAGGGACCTATGTCCGACCTCCGGACGCAGATGATTTAAGTCACAAAATCCAACAACCCAGAGAGTCAGCCGAAAGCTTTGGAACAGGTTTCTCACTAAGAAGAACCAAATCGTTGATTGTCTGGATGCTGAAGCCTTAGCGGCTTTCAAACACAGTGTCCGAGACGAATGGCTCTCCAGACACCTCGGCCAGGAAAAACCGAGGACAATGGCAGCCCTAACAAGCCTCATGACCCACTTTTGCGCGGGCGAGGATAGTTAGTTAGCCCGCAGCGGCACCAGTGACCCAGGCACATCCGAAGTGAAGGACGGCAATGGGAAGCTACGACGCAATAAAAACAAGCGCCGAAAAAATGAAGACAACCCAGATAACACGGCGGTAAATGCCGGATTCAGGGGCTCTCGACCCGGTCAACGGAAAAAGCCATTTAAAGGCGGCAGAGATGGACCACCCAACCTAAACAAAATCCTGGACAGATCATGTCAGATTCATGGCACCCCTGAGAAACCTGCGAATCACACCAACAGAGAGTGCTGGGTCTTCAAGCAGGCCGGCAAACTAAACGCCGAACACAAGGGGAGAGAGCCGCCAAGTGAAGACAAGGATGAACCTCGCCAGCCGAACACTGGGGGACAGAAAAAAGAGGAAGCACAAATGCGCACTCCGAGACATATACGCTGTAGAGCCCGTCGCCCCCAAATTCAACCCATGGTCAGCCTGCCTGATCACTTTCGATCGTAGGGATCATCCGACTAGTATCCGACATGGAGGTTCGGCTGCCTTGGTGCTCGACCCAATAATTAACGGATACCCTCTCACCCGAGTCCTAATGGACGGTGGCAGTAGTCTTAATCTAATATATCGGGACACTGTCTGCAAAATGGGGATAGACCCATCAAGAATTAGCCAAAGTAGTACTACCTTTAAAGGAGTAATACCAGGCGTAGAGACCAGCTGTACGGGCTCTCTAACATTAGAAGTTGTATTCGGTTCTCCCGACAACTTTCGAAGCGAAGAACTAATCTTCAACATCGCTCCATTCTGAAGCGGCTATCATGCACTACTCGGAAGAACGGCCTTCGCTCGTTTTAACGCAGTACCGCATTACGCTTATCTTAAAATTAAGATGCCCGGTCCATGTGGCGTCATCACAATCAGTGGAAATATAGAGCGTTCTTTGTGTGTAGAAGAATATGTGGCGGCTCTAGCAGACGAACCATTGAACGGCCCCGCCAGCCCAAATAAATGATCGGTCGTCGAGACCATGGACATGGCTAGACGTGTCCGGCGCACCACTAGTCGTAGCAGCCTAGATAAACCTGAGCTTGGTCGATGGATATGCCCCCATATGTGTTCCTAGGGGTTGCCCGCATCTAAAAGGGTCCATAGTTCGGTTCGACCCTATTAATACACAATAGATTGAATTTTCATGGTTCATTAAGAATAACCAACTTTTCGGATGATCACACCAGATTCTTTCACCTGGGTTTTCTCTTTTTATAGATGATCACCGTGCTACACCCTTCCAGGATACGGCACAATGGAGACAAAGCTGCAGACGTGCAGCAGGGTCCCGTTCAAAGGTTTCTTTTTAGATTAAGACACTGTGTAAACCTTTTTTATCGTCTCTTGTTGCCTCAAACCCTCCGGGCACTTAAAACAACCGAGAGGGACACTGGCGTTTTTGACAAACTCTGTCGTTCCGCCAGACTAATGCACGTACCTGGAAATTCAGGGCTCATAATCGAGCGCGGTACTCAGCCCAACATATGTTGTAAAGTCCGAATACCTTTGGGAGTGTTCGGTGTCGCGA
>NC_057801.1:53640623-53647333 GCF_018294505.1 Triticum aestivum | reverse complement strand
TTTGGCCTTATATGCATCAGCTCCAAATCATGTCTTTGGTCAATAGTTGGGTTTGCCCGGCTCCCATGTTTTGCTACCTTATGTTCCGCTCTATCGGCTAAGGTGGCACCGGGAGAACTACTACGATTGTGCCCTGGTTCATCTGGATGAGCACCTCAGTAGAGAAAGCTGAAAACTAACTGTCATGATAAGGCGAGAGACTGGTCAACCACTCGATGACTCAGCGGAATCATCGCGATTGCTCTGCATTAATGAAGGACCGGTTTCCCGGTCACGTATGTATGCGCCCCGTATTCGGATGAACGCGGACATACCAGGGGCTATATAGTAGCCCCACCGTCAAACTCCTATGGCTAAGTGAAAGTGTTAAAGTTATATAGTCTGATTTCCTTGTTCGCCGTGCTATCACCTCCTTAACGGACCAAGACGTTGGATCAAGTGTGAGTACGCGCTTTTCCGAACACCCCCGCATTATATGCGTGGGGGATGAAGCCGACAATTGCAAACTTTCAGGTTATATACATACATACATAAACGGCCGCACAGGAGGCACTACAATACTTTACGGGCAAAAGTATAAATATAGCCTTTATAATCAAAATAGCATTGTTTTTACAATCAAGGCACATGTCACTGAAACATGGTATTCTTGGAGCACTAAGCCTCTATTGAACGGTCACCTTCTAGGACTTCTTCAAAATAGTGCTCGGGCGAGTACTGACCCCCAGGTGGACCCCTGGTTGCAATTTCGGTGGCCTCCATCTTCGCCCAATATGTCTTGACACGGGCAAGAGACATCCGCGCACCCTCTATGCACGCCGACCTCTTGAGAGCATCGATATGCGGCACAACACGAAGAAATCGCTGCACCAAACCAAAATAACTACCTGGGCTCGGTTCCTTCGGCCACAGATGATCCACGACAACCTTCATGGAAAGTTCGGACAACGTATGGAGCTCGGCCCATTCGGCCATTTGCTCATTCAACAGCAGCGGACACTTTGGAGCACTGAACTGCGACCAGAACAATCTTTCCACCTCATGATCTTCCCGATCCTTGAAATACTCCGTCGCATCAGCAACACTCTTTGCTAAATCCAAGTATGCGTCCACAGAACTCCACAATTGATCAAGAGGGGCATATTTCAGATCGCCGAACTTTGTTCGCAATAAAAAGGGCTTCCCAGCCGCAATATCACCAGCTTGCCGAAGCTCCTCCCGCGCTCTGATTTCAGAGCGAGTTTCCTTTGCTGCCTGCAAGGCCTTCTCTAGGGCAGCCGTTTTCGCTCAGTTTTCCCTTTCAAGAAGCTCATATCGGCTGGCGGCATTTCTTAGCTCAATAGCCATGTTGGCTATTTTCTCCTCACTTTGGCAATGTTCAGCCTGTTTGGCTGCCTTTAGGGCAGCCGCATCACTTCTCCTGGCTTGCTCCTTGGCTCTGGCAAGTTCTGCCCGAAGGGTCTCCACGGCTGTAAGTGCATCTAGTGCCACCCCTAGTTGGTTTTGGAGTATTGACGACAAACCTGGCTGAGGGACTAATGTGTTTGTGAGAATTGCAGGATAACACAGGTAGTAGTCCCTCATTGATTCGGTTGACCTACCGGAGATGACCCCTAAAAATGTGTGACGACATTGAAGACAATGGTGGTCTTTGAAGCTATTCACGTTGAAGACTATGACATGTGAAGATATTGAGTGAAGACTATGGAGCGCGAAGACTTAGTTATTTCATTGTCTCCTTTTCTTCTTTGTTGAGTCATAGGAACCACCGTACTGATAAGTGGGGTCCAAGTAAACAAAGTCAGAGTGATTGAAGTGATGCTCAACCAAATCCTATGTCTTCAAGCGAAGACAATGAGAGCAAATCTTATCCAGAGTCGGATAAGTCATCTTTACTTGTAGCCCAAGTCAAGCTGCCGCGTGTGTTTGAAATCTGACCGTTGCGACACGTGTTAGTTCCTTAGTGACCCAGGGTCATTTCGGACAAATCAGGTTGGGTTGCCCGTGGCTATAAATAGCCTACCCCCTACACCATAAATTGGTGGCTGCTCAGATTTAGATACGGTTTTTGTCGTTTGAGAGCAACCCACCTCCGAAGCTTTTGAGAGAGAATCCTTGCGAGTACAAAGCCCAAACCACCTAGAGCCCAAGGAGTGTTTGGCATCACTGAAGTCTTTCTGTCTGCGTGATCTGAAGACTTGTTACACTTGAGGACTGTGAATCCTCCAGCCGGTTAGGCGTCACGTTCTGAGCATCCAAGAGTCATTGTGGATTGCTAGTGAACGAAGTCTGTGAAGGTTTGGAAGTCTACCTTGAAGACTTACCAGAGTGATTGGGTGGGGACTAGGTGTCCTTAGCTCAAGGGTAATAAGGTGAAGACGCGGTCTTCTGAGTTGAATCTCAGCCTCCCTAACCAGACGTACAGTTGTGACAACAACTGGAACTGGTCGAACAAATCCCTGTCCTCCTGAAGCTACTGGTTATATCTCTCACTTCTCTCTACTTACAGTTTGTCTTTGTGAAGTCATTGCCTGCTTGCATTATCTGTTTGACTTCACTGTGTGACTACCTGATTTGATTGGCTTCATACTATCTTCCATCCTGATTCGTACTACATAGATGCTAATAGTCTTCGTGCTCTCACTTCATTGAATACTTGACTATGGCTTGTCTAGTGTAGTCTACCTTCCGCTGCATACGAATAGTGTTGTTTCTACTGTTTGTCTTCGAAAATCCCATGTTTTGAAGACTTTCATAAAAATCGCCTATTCACCCCCTCTAGTCGATAACTACCCCTTTCAATTCGTACCAGAGCAAGGTACTCCCTTGTTTTGTGTGATTCGATTTAACCACCTGGAGTTTTAGCTATGTCGACTGCAGGGATAATCAAGGTCGCCGCTGCGTGCCCCATCTTCGATGGCACTAAATATCCCTATTGGAAGAATAGGATGCGTATGCATCTTGAAGCCATTGCTATTGATCTGTGGTATGTCGTCAAGAATGGCGTTCCCAAGACTGGTAAAGGTGTCACCCCTGCTGATGTCAAGAAGTTGATTCAACTGGACTCTACAGCCAAGAACATCATCTGTGGTCATCTGACCAAAGGGCAGTATGTCCGTGTGAGCGCTCTGGAAACACCGAAGCTAGTCTGGGACTGGCTCTCCAAGGTCAATGAAGGCGTCTCTACTCAGCGTGATCAACGAATCAGTACTCTGTGCAACCTCTTCAACCGCTTCAAAAGACACGACAACGAGAACGTCAAGCTCACGTTTGATCGCCTCACTGATATCACAAATGAGCTCCGCGCACTCGGTGCAACTGACATTACGAAGCATGAAATAGTGAAGACACTGCTGAGATCTCTTGGTAGCTCATTTGACACCCTAGCCCTGATGATACAAGAACGCCCTGATTTCAAGACACTCGATCCGTCTGCATACTTGAGAGGCTGAACACACATGAGTACCAGCTATCTGAGAAACGAGATATCTATGGCCCCAACTATGGCCGAACTCGCGCTTTGAAGGAAAGGCCGCTGCTTCCTCATCTGGAGAAGAATCTGACTGCAGTTCCGGTGATCCTGAAGATATTGGAAAGGAGCTTGCTATGCTTGTGAAGAAGTTCCAGAAATTTACTAGGAAGAAAAGCTTCAGAAAGTCTTCACGATCCAGCTCAAGAGATGATGAAGCTTCCACCCATGACAACAAGAAAAAAACCTATCACAAGTGCAAGAAACCTAGCCACTACATCTCTGAATGTCCACAGTGGGACAATGAGAAGAAGAAGAAGAAGAACAAAGAATATGATTCCGATGACAAGAAGAAGAAGAAATCCTCAAAGTCTTCTTCAAAATCTTCCTCCAAGTCTTCATCGCACAAGAAGAGCTCATCAGGCAAGGAACGTGCTTTTGTTGGCAAGGAAATGGATTCAGAGGAGGAGTCTGCTTCGGAGGAGGTGGTGGAGTCTGAGGAGGAGTCCGACTCTGGTGTCGCAAGTTTGGCTCTAGCTACAGCTTACGTCGCCAAGTCCATCTTCAACATTGAAGACAATGGCTCCGTCACCAACGCTGATGACGAGAATGACTCGACTCCCACCTACTGCTTCATGGCACGTGGTGCCAAGGTAAACTCTCGCGATGCTTACTTTCAAACATCAAGTGAAGATGACTCTAATGGTGAATCCAAACCTAGCTACAAAAAACTTGCTAAAATTGCAACTGTACAACAGAAAGCTATGGAACATATTCAAAAACTGTTAGACAAAAGCGATGACCTGTTGGACGCGGAAATGACTAAGACTCAGTCCTTCATTGAAGACATAAAAAATCTTCATGTTAAGTACCAGGAACTTGAAGGTCGTCATGAAACGCTCTCAACATCTCATGAAAAGCTCCCCTATGATTATCTTCAAAGGAAGCAGGAACTTGAGAAATTGAGATCGGATCATGAAGATCTTCACGCTCAACAGATCAGTTCCACTCAGGAAGAATTTGAACCACCATGTCTAAAATGCATTGAGCGTGGTAACGCTGTCTCTATTGCTGAATGTTCCACTGCAACTACTGTTGAGATATCTTCAACTGCTGATGTGGTAACTAACCCCTCTGTTGAGGATACCACTACTATTGCTGATGAGAATGCCAGGTTGAAGACACTGCTTGAGACAGGGATGTACAAAAGCCTCAAAGGGCATCAGACATTATGTGATGTCCTCAAAAAGCAGATTCTGAACCGAAACCCTAGAAAAGAGGATGTAGGGTTCGAGAGAAAAATGAATGTTGATGGGTCATACTAGAAGCCTGTGCAGTACCCCAAAACCACTTGGGTTGCTGCAAAGGAATCTCTAGTAGATCCATCCACCTTATCTGGCTTCACTTGTGCTAACCCAATTATCATTGATGAATCCTTTGATGCAAACTATAAATTGTTCAAGAATCAGAATGGCGAAGTGTTTGCCAGGTATATTGGTACTAACTGCAGGAATGGGTCACCTATGAAGAAGATATGGGTACCCAAGAGTTGTCTTGAGAATCTTCCCGTGAATGTCATCATGACACCACCTGTGAAGAAGACAAACCCCATACCAAATGCTTCATATGTTCCAAAAGCTTCATACAGACCGAGGACTCATCTGAGTCACCCTAACATCAATGTTTTGCAGGAAAATCATACTCAGACCCATGAATATGAGCGTGTTTCATTAAATCGCTATGTTCATAGAACCAAGAACTTTTTTGCTTGTTCACAGGAGTATTATTCACCCCCTGCAAGGCTATTTACTAGGGCTCCGAAGCCGAAGTTCTCAGATGCTGCACTTAGACTCATTGCTTCTAAGTCACCCCCGAAGATGTGGGTGGTTAAGAAAACTTAACTCTCTTTTGCAGGGAAAGGTCTCCAACCGGAAATCAAAGGCGTCCAAAACTAATGCTGGAGACCTTAAAAATCTTGTAGGGCGCAAGATAAAATGCCCAAATGGTCTTACTATGTATTTCACTCCAGATTTCCTTGACACTCATCCTGTCTATCCTAACCAAGACCTGAATTTCCATGTTCCACTTGTTCGTCAAATGTTTCTGCTTCACAACTCGCTTGGTGAAGCCTATCCCCCAAACTGCATTGTAGGCTACGACACCTCGTGCTTCAGAATGGATTATGGACAGTGGATGCACTAATCACATGACTGGCGATCGAAGTCTTCTGATGGATTCAACGCTTCGTCCATCAGACACGAGCCACATCACATTTGCTGACACTGGTAAAAGCAAGGTATTGGGTCTAGGTAGAGTTGCAATATCAAGGGATCAACACATGGATAAAGTGATGGTTGTTGAATCCCTTGGTTTCAACTTAATGTCTGTCTCAATGCTTTGTGACTTAAAGATGATTGTGCTATTTGGAAAATATCGCTGCCTTGTACTAATGGAATCTGATAAGTCTCTAGTCTTTGAAGGATATCGAAAAGATGATATGTATATGGTAGATTTCTCAGCAGGACCACACATGGCCGTATGTCTACTAGCAAAAGCTTCAGAATGTTGGCTGTGGCATCGAAGGCTAGGGCATGCCGGCATGAGGAACTTGCACACTCTCCCAAAGAAGAAGCATGTTGTGGGCATCGAAGGCGTCAAGTTCAAGAAGGATCATCTGTGTGGTGTCTGCGAAGCCGGAAAGATGACAAGAGCCAAGCATCCCTCGAAGACAATCATGACCACATCTCAACCCACTACACCACAACACTGCATTCCCTACAGACGTGTGTTGAGAAAAGTCACTTTCGCCGACCGACTGTTGGTTGGAAAAATTTGTAACAGACAGTCGGCCGGGAAAACATGTGAACGGGAACAAACGGTCGGTCGGGAATGTTAACATATTTATTGTCAAATGATGGGTAGGGAAAGCTCTAATGCCCATCCATACATCGGTCGGGAAATAATCCCGACCAACGGCCCGTGGCAAATGGGCCAGCGCGCGTACAGAAAATTTTAGCGCCACATTTTGGCCCAAGCCCGCGAAACGTTTTCCCCCAACACATATAACTCAACACGCGTCTTCTCAAAAAAATACTCACCAC
The DNA here is from genome assembly GCF_018294505.1 of Triticum aestivum. Classification (NCBI taxonomy): domain Eukaryota; kingdom Viridiplantae; phylum Streptophyta; class Magnoliopsida; order Poales; family Poaceae; genus Triticum; species Triticum aestivum. Next base: position 53,640,763 of record NC_057801.1, on the reverse strand, counting down.
ACACAGAGAGGAAAATCCCTAGTCTTTCTCATTCCCCACGCGCGCCGCCATGGGCACCTGCCGGCAGCAACCTCCCTGCCCGCCGCGCCATACTGCCTCCCGCACGACCCTGCTAGCCCACCACCTCGCAAGCTCGAACC
>NC_057801.1:53605238-53606892 GCF_018294505.1 Triticum aestivum | reverse complement strand
GCGTTATGACTGCAAAGTCTTCATAATTGATTTGTCTTCATCCCTGACTTGTATTCAAGTTTATCTTCATCTGGTTGATTTGGCCTTAAACTAGTTATATATTACTTCTGTCCTCCACAGCTATCACGCCCAATATGCAATACTATCCTAAAGAGACTCGAAGGTCCCACCAAGGATAGAACCGCATATTGAAACGCTTTTGCAAGGTGGATATCATTACATCAACATTACATAATAGATGGGGATACATACAAAAGGCATACAATGCCACACGAATACAACATCACAATACATAAGAGCATTATCTGACTATGGATGAAACACAAACAGAAGCTCAAACGAAATCCACCCTGCTAGCCTAGGCTGACAGCAACATTATTTAGCAACTTTGGAGCAAGATTACAACAAGCAACAGCAGGCAACAAATGCAACCAGGGGCATGGATGGATAGAGCATAACATGTAGAACAAAACACCCTTAGTGAACATCTCCATATTATGCATGGAATGATTTGTAGCAGCAGGTTTACATAGCATCATGAAATAACAGATTCAGCCTAGCAAAACAGCAACAGCAAGTACCCTACTAAACAAGCTTGATTCACTCACCACAAGTCATTGCATGACAAGATAAGCATAGCATCAGCAAGAAGACATGTTTATGAAGCTAACCAAGGCAAGAACAAGTTCATAGCATGCAAGGATCAACTACAACAACCTTGGCAAAATTGAATAACATGTAAACAATCTGCCAGGAAACATGTTGTAGCAAAAGTAGAGCACGAAAATGACATGCTAGACTACTCCATAATTTCAACCAGGGGCAGGGATGGATAGAGCATAACCATATGTTCAAAACATCCTTACTGAAGTATCTCAAAATAAGCATGGATCTCTCTGTAGCATCAAGTTTACATGACATCAAAATAACAGCAGAACAGGGACTAAAATCAGCAACATCACGAAGCCTAGTTTGCATGCTTGTGCTAGTCACCACATTGATCACAAAAATACATGGTAAGCACCTCTTTATAGAAGACATGGCATAGTCCAAAACACATGTAGACATCAACCTCATAGGATGCACACATCAATCATGGCAAAAATGACAAATGAGCATGTTCTGTTAACAGACAGCAGACAACATCATATAGCACTCCTGCAACGAAGATTCAGGCATCAAGATGAGCTCAAATTAACATGATTCAATGGAATGAAATGAATTACTCGTTGAGACGAACAATTTGACATATTACACGCATAAAACGGAGCTACGGATGCAGAGATATGATGCGATGAACATGTCAACATTATGCAAAATAATCGGGGACAGCAGAAAATTCAACCTCGCGGAGAAACGGGACGGAGGCATTCCGGGACGGAGGGATCCAGGATCGGGGGACGCGTTTGGATTCGCGAACGGGTGGATCTCATCCACCCCGGCTACGGCGACGGCGAGGCGGCTCCGGCGAGGAGGAGGCCGGTGGGGGCGGTAGACGACGCCGAGGAGGTCGGAGACGAGCGTTGGCGGCCGGATCCGGTGATCCCCGACCGGATCGGGCGAGGAGGGGGCCACAGCGAGGCGGCGTTCTCCGGTGGCGGCGGCGCCAGGCGGTGGCTGGCGGCGGAGTGGCGCGGGTGCGGGGTCGGGCTCC
>NC_057801.1:53599121-53603642 GCF_018294505.1 Triticum aestivum | reverse complement strand
CGCGGTGGTCCGGCGAGGCGACGCTCGTCGGCGCACGGCGGCGGCGATCGGGAAGATAGGTGGGGGCCGGCGGCGCAGGGCTCGGGCGCCCGCGGGGCGGCGGCAGTGTCGAACGGGCCGGGAAGGGCCGAACATGGGCTTGCGGGCCCGCGCGGCTACGGGGGAGCCGGCGAGGCGACGTGGAGGCGTGCGGTTGGAGGAGGCGCATGGCGGGGTGACGTGGCAGCGTGCCATTGGTCGGCACGACGTGGCTGGGCGGCGGCGTGGACGTGTCCGGCCGGGCCGGACGCGTCCGGCGGCGGAGAGGGAAAAAGCTAGGGTTTCACGGGGAGAATTCATCCGCGAATTTTCGGGGGGAGGGCATATTTATAGTTTCTGGGAGCTAGGAGAATCCAAATGAGGCACGGTTTTCGCCCACACGATCGTGATCGAACGACCGAGAGCATGGAGGGGAGTTAAATGGGTTTTGGTCCACTTTGGAGCGGTGTTGGGCTGCAATAGAAAGAGGGCTTTTACGGTTACCCGGTTAACCGTTGGAGTACCAAACGAACTCCAAATGGCACGAAACTTGACAGGCGGTTTACCGGTGCTATACCAAGGCCGCTTGGCAAGACTCGGTCCATTCCGAGAACGTTTAACACCCACTCACGAAAAGAGAGAAGAGGGGGACGCCGGAGGACATAGGAGTGCCGGATCGCAAAACGGACAACGGGGAAAAGGCTCGGATGCAAGAAACGAACACGTATGCAAAATGAGATGCACATGATGACATGATAAAATGCAACACGCAAGCAAATGACATGGCAAAGAAGGAGCATAACTAGCAGACACCTGGCGCATCGAATCCGGGGCGTTACAACACTCCTCCACTAACAAGAAATCTCGTCCCGAGATCTTAAGACCGAGACGGAAGGGAAAAGGGATGAGGTGAAACAAGAACTCAAGAGAAGAAGCAAAGAATCGAGAGCACTCGAGAAGAAGAGAGGAACGACGAGAATCTTAAAGTCACGGAAACAGATAGACTATGAAATAACTCTGGTTAGAACGAGAAGAAACGAATAAGACTGAAAGGATTTAGGCAGCACTCCGGTTGAAACAAGGAAAGAATAGAACATGAGCTTCACCCAAAGAGATGACACTTGATGAGATGAACAATGCAATGCCTCCGGAAGAATTGAAAGAATTGAATGAAAAGAATTTAGAAGGAAGGATTGAACGGATTTGAATATCTGAGAAGAACGAAGAAATGCAAAACTCCAATTCAAAAGAATACGGAGAATTAATTTCACTTCGAGACGCGAGAAGAAAAGATACTTGAACTCCGCCAACAAGAATCTTGATGACTCTTGAAAGAATGAATTAAATCATGAAGAACTCCGGTGACAAAAGGATGATGAGATAGAATGAAGGAAGAAAGAATAAGATTAAAGCCTTGCGGTGATTTAGATGGAGGTTCCGACGAAATGGCTGAGGAAATTGAACTCCGGGAAAAGAAAAGATGAAAACACTTGGAACTAGAATTTATTCATCAAGAACAAACTTCGAAGGAAAAGGTTACTCACTTGGATGAAATAAGAATAAGATTTATTGTATGCTTATCCTTCATCAAATTAAATTGATGACAAGATGGATTTTGCATATTACTTATTCTTCTTGAAAAGGATTGAGAAGAGATATAGCGCAAACTTGAGAAAGTCTTCCTGATCCACCGGTAGGATTGAAAGAAGGAATGGATTGATACGATAACAAAGGAAAAAGAATCTGAATGAACCACCGTAAGAATTCGGAAATGACTGACGAAAGAGGATGAATCACCGGGAAGAATTAGAAGAACCAATATGCTCGAGGGGATTTAGAGAGACGAGAACTTAGAGATTGCGAATTGATTGAAGAATACTTGAACGAAGCACCGAGATAATTATAGGACGATAGCTGGAATGATGGCCTCCGGTGAAACGAAAAGGAAATCAACTCCTGAAATACTCCGGATGGATGAAAAGAATATCTGACAAATGGAATAATTCGAGAGGATAATATGAAACTAGAATCATGAATCTTCGGGAGAACGGGCAGGATTTAGAGGAAAAACTCTTCTTCAATCTACAAATGACGACGAGAAACAACACCAAAATTACTAAGATACTCCGGAAGAATGAAAAGCGAAGAGGTTGAGCCAACAATGAAATGATTTGAAATCGATCTTGAAAGGCATCTGACTAATGAAATCCATTCTTACGTCACACTTGAAAAGAATTTGAGAATAGCTCCGGAAAATTAGAAGAGTCAGGTAAGATCCTGGAAAAAGACCTGTGGGTTAGGGCCCACTGAAGAGAAAAACACCGTTGGAAAGGGATGATGAACAGATAGATGAAGCACCGGAACAATTGAAATATTTGAATGAGGTGACAACCTCGAATTAATTGGAACACAGATGAATCTCCTGAGATGTCTTGAATACTCCGGAAGGATAAACTAGCGAGAGGCGAACGAGCAGGGAAAACACTTGAGCCGAGGAAAAGAATATGATCAACCGAAAAAACTTGAATTGAATCCACCGGAGAAGAAAAAGAGATGAAGAATGTCAAACGAGACGAGAATTCACCGATTGAGATAATTGAGGGAAGATTGAAGGGGCTCCACACAAATGGAATTGATGGTCGAAACAGACTCAAGCTCCGGGAAGAAAAGGGTGGGAGGGCGGGAAAAACAAAGGCAACTCAGGAGGGGGAACCGACGAATATCTTGAAGAGGAAACACAGGGTGAAATCATTGAGGAAAGAAAGCAAAGACTTCACACGAGTAGGAAGGATACTCGATTTCGGACTCCGGTTCCGAGAAGAAGAAGGGTGGGTGGGTGGTAAAGAAAACAACTGAGGATTGAATTTGCAAAGATGAAGAGGGTCGAGTCGACTTGACGAGAAATGCACCGGATGAAAAGAGCTGAGAACCAACGATCGGAAAACCAACTGTGTGATCCTAAAGAAAATTTGAAGGTAGTTCAAAACACCTACGTCAAGATTCCTAACCAGAGCGACGAAGGGGCTGAGGAGTAAAAAGAATTCCTACTCTCCGATATAACTAGACTCCGAAAACAGTTTTCTTCTAGACTCAACAACGGCCAAACTACACGATCAATCAAGGGGGCTCCTAGGGTCGGTCGAGGCTCTGATACCAACTTATCACGCCCAATATGCGATACTATCCTAAAGAGACTCGAAGGTCCCACCAAGGATAGAACCGCATATTGAAACGCTTTTGCAAGGTGGATATCATTACATCAACATTACATAATAGGTGGGGATACATACAAAAGGCATACAATGCCGCACGAATACAACATCACAATACATAAGAGCATCATCTGACTACGGATGAAACACAAACAGAAGCTCAAACGACATCCACCCTGCTAGCCCAGGCTGACAACAACATTATTTAGCAACTTTGGAGCAAGATTACAACAAGCTACAGCAGGCAACAAATGCAACCAGGGGCATGGATGGATAGAGCATAACATGTAGAAGAAAACACCCTTAGTGAACATCTCCAGATTATGCATGGAATGATTTGTAGCAGCAGGTTTACATAGCATCACGAAATAATAGATTCTGCCTAGCAAAACAGCAACAGCAAGTACCCTACTAAACAAGCTTGATTCACTCACCACAAGTCATTGCATGACAAGATAAGCATAGCATCAGCAAGAAGACATGTTTATGAAGCTAACCAAGGCAAGAACAAGTTCATAACATGCAAGGATCAACTACAACAACCTTGGCAAAATTGAATAACAAGTAAACAATCTGCCAGGAAATATTTTGTAGCAAAAGTAGAGCACGAAAATGACATGCTAGACTACTCCATAATTGCAACCAGGGGAAGGGATGGATAGAGCATAACCATATGTTCAAAACATCCTTACTGAAGTATCTCAAAATAAGCATGGATCTCTCTGTAGCATCAAGTTTACATGGCATCAAAATAACAGCAGAACATGGACTAAAATCAGCAACATCACGAAGCCTAGTTTGCATGCTTGTGCTAGTCACCACATTGATCACAAAAATACATGGTAAGCACCTCTTTATAGAAGACATGGCATAGTCCAAAACACATGTAGACATCAACCTCATAGGATGCACACATCAATCATGGCAAAAATGACAAATGAGCATGTTCTGTTAACAGATAGCAGACAACATCATATAGCACTCCTGCAACGAAGATTCAGGCATCAAGATGAGCTCAAATGAACATGGTGCAATGGAATGAAATGAAGTACTCGTTGAGATGAACAATTTGACATATTACACGCATAAAACGGAGCTACGGATGCAGAGATATGATGCGATGAACATGTCAACATTATGCAAAATAATCGGGGACTTAGCAGAAAATTCAACCTCGCGGAGAAACGAGACGGAGGCGTTCCGGGATGGAGGGACCCGGGATCGGGGGACGCGTTTGGATCCGCGAACGGGTGGATCTCATCCACCCCGGCTCCGGCGACAGCGAGGAGCT
>NC_057801.1:53598534-53598979 GCF_018294505.1 Triticum aestivum | reverse complement strand
GCGCCGGGCGGTTGCTGGCGTCGGAGTGGCGCGGGTGCGGGGTCGGGCTCCGGCGAGCCTCCGGTGGCCGGAGCCGCGACGTGCGGAGGCGAGGCGGCGAGGCGCGAAGGACGGCGGGGCGGAGCGCGGTGGTCCTGCGAGGTGGCACTCGGCGGCGCACAGCGGCGGCGATCGGGAAGATAGGCGGGGGCCGGCGACGTCGAACGGGCCTGGAAGGGCCGGGCGTGGGCTTGCGGGCCCGCGCGGCTCCGGGGGAGCCGGCGAGGCGACGTGGAGGCGTGGGGTTGGAGGAGGCGCGTGGCGGGGTGACGTGGCAGCGTGCCATTGGTCGGCACGACGTGGCTGGGCGGCGGCGTGGACGTGTCCGGCCGGGGCGGACACGTCCGACGGTGGAGAGGGAAAAAGCTAGGGTTTCAGGGGGAGAATTCATCCGCGAATTTTCGGG
>NC_057801.1:53597669-53598524 GCF_018294505.1 Triticum aestivum | reverse complement strand
GGACTAAAATCAGCAACATCACGAAGCCTAGTTTGCATGCTTGTGCTAGTCACCACATTGATCACAAAAATACATGGTAAGCACCTCTTTATAGAAGACATGGCATAGTCCAAAACACATGTAGACATCAACCTCATAGGATGCACACATCAATCATGGCAAAAATGACAAATGAGCATGTTCTGTTAACAGATAGCAGACAACATCATATAGCACTCCTGCAACGAAGATTCAGGCATCAAGATGAGCTCAAATGAACATGGTGCAATGGAATGAAATGAAGTACTCGTTGAGATGAACAATTTGACATATTACACGCATAAAACGGAGCTACGGATGCAGAGATATGATGCGATGAACATGTCAACATTATGCAAAATAATCGGGGACTTAGCAGAAAATTCAACCTCGCGGAGAAACGAGACGGAGGCGTTCCGGGATGGAGGGACCCGGGATCGGGGGACGCGTTTGGATCCGCGAACGGGTGGATCTCATCCACCCCGGCTCCGGCGACAGCGAGGAGCTTCGGCGAGGAGGAGGCCGATGGGGGCGGTAGACGGCGCCGGGGAGGTCGGAGACGAGCGTCGGCGGCCGGATCCGGTGATCCCCGACCGGATCGGCCGAGGAGGGGGCCACAACGAGGCGGTGTTCTCCTGTTGCATCAGCGCCGGGCGGTTGCTGGCGTCGGAGTGGCGCGGGTGCGGGGTCGGGCTCCGGCGAGCCTCCGGTGGCCGGAGCCGCGACGTGCGGAGGCGAGGCGGCGAGGCGCGAAGGACGGCGGGGCGGAGCGCGGTGGTCCTGCGAGGTGGCACTCGGCGGCGCACAGCGGCGGCGATCGGGAAGATAGGCGGGGGC
>NC_057801.1:53593203-53597562 GCF_018294505.1 Triticum aestivum | reverse complement strand
TCCAAATGAGGCACGGTTTTCGCCCACACGATCGTGATTGAACGACCGAGAGCATGAAGGGGAGTTAGATGTGTTTTGGGCCACTTTGGAGGGGTGTTTGGCTGCAATACACAGAGGGCTTTTACGATTACCCGGTTAACCGTTGGAGTACCAAACGAACTCCAAATGGCACGAAACTTGACAGGCGGTCTACCGGTGCTATACCAAGGCCGCTTGGCAAGACTTGGTCCATTCTGAGAACGTTTAACACCCACTCACGAAAAGAGAGGAGGGGGACGCCGGAGGACATAGGAGTGCCTGATCGCAAAACGGACAACGGGGAAAAGGCTCGGATGCAAGAAACGAACATGTATGCAAAATGAGATGCACATGATGACATGATAAAATGCAACATGCAAGCAAATGACATGGCAAAGAAGGAGAATAACTAGCAGACACCTGGCGCATCGAATCCGGGGCGTTACAACACTCCTCCACTAACAAGAGATCTCGTCCCGAGATCTTAGGACCGAGACGGAAGGGAAAAGGGATGATGTGAAACAAGAACTCAAGAGAAGAAGCAAAGAATCGAGAGCACTCGAGAAGAAGAGAGGAACGACGAGAATCTTAAAGTCACGGAAATAGATAGACTATGAAACAACTCCGGTTAGAACGAGATAAGAAACGAATAAGACTGAAAGGATTTAGGCAGCACTCCGGTTGAAACAAGGAAAGAATAGAACATGAGCTTCACCCAAAGAGATGGCACTTGACGAGATGAACAATGCAATGCCTCCGGAAGAATTGAAAGATTTGAATGAAAAGAACTTAGAAGGAAGGATTGAACGGATTTGAATATCTGAGAAGAACGAAGAAATGCAAAACTCCAATTCAAAAGAATACGGAGAATTAATTGCACTTCGAGACGCGAGAAGAAAAGATACTTGAACTCCGCCAACAAGAATCTTGATGACTCTTGAAAGAATGAATTAAATCATGAAGAACTCCGGTGACAAAAGGATGATGAGATAGAATGAAGGAAGAAAGAATAAGATTAAAGCCTTGCAGTGATTTAGATGGAGGTTCCGACGAAATGGCTGAGGAAATTGAACTCCGGGAAAAGAAAAGATGAAAACACTTGGAACTAGAATTTATTCACCAAGAACAAACTCCGAAGGAAAAGGTTACTCACTTGGATGAAATAAGAATAAGATTTATTGTATGCTTATCCTTCATCAAATTAAATTGATGACAAGATGGATTTCGCATATTACTTATTCTTATTGAAAAGGATTGAGAAGAGATATAGCGCAAACTTGAGAAAGTCTTCCTGATCCACCGGTAGGATTGAAAGAAGGAATGGATTGATACGATAACAAAGGAAAAAGAATCTGAATGAACCACCGTAAGAATTCGGAAATGACTGACGAAAGAGGATGAATCACCGGGAAGAATTAGAAGAACCAATATGCTCGAGGGGATTTAGAGAGACGAGAACTTAGAGATTGCGAATTGATTGAAGAATACTTGAACGAAGCACCGGGATAATTATAGGGTGATAGCTGGAATGATGGCCTCCGGTGAAACGAAAAGGAAATCAACTCCTGAAATACTCCGGATGGATGAAAAGAATATCTGACAAATGGAATAATTCGAGAGGATAATATGAAACTAGAATCATGAATCTTCGGGAGAACGGGCAGGATTTAGAGGAAAAGCTCTTCAATCTACAAATGACGACGAGAAACAACACCAAAATTACTAAGATACTCCGGAAGAATGAAAAGCGAAGAGGTTGAGCCAACAATGAAACGATTTGAAATCGACCTTGAAAGGCATCTGACTGATGAAATCCATTCTTACGTCACACTTGAAAAGAATTTGAGAATAGCTCCGGAAAATTAGAAGAGTCAGGTAAGATCCTGGAAAAAGACCTGTGGGTTAGGGCCCACTGAAGAGAAAAACACCGTTGGAAAGGGATGATGAACAGATAGATGAAGCACCAGAACAATTGAAATATTTGAATGAGGTGACAACCTCGAATTAATTGGAACACAGATGAATCTCCTGAGATGTCTTGAATACTCCGGAAGGATAAACTAGCGAGAGGCGAATGAGCAGGGAAAACACTTGAGCCGAGGAAAAGAATATGATCAACTGAAAAAACTTGAATTGAATCCACCGGAGAAGAAAAAGAGATGAAGAATGTCAAACGAGACGAGAATTCACCGATTGAGATAATTGAGGTAAGATTGAAGGGGCTCCACACGAATGGAATTGATGGTCGAAACAGACTCAAGCTCCGGGAAGAAAAGGGTGGGAGGGCGGGAAAAACAAAGGCAACTCGGGAGGGGGAACCGAAGAATATCTTGAAGAGGAAACACCGGGTGAAATCATTTGAGGAAAGAAAGCAAAGACTTCACACGAGTAGGAAGGATACTCAATTTCGGACTTCGGTTCCGAGAAGAAGAAGGGTGGGCGGGTGGTAAAGAAAACAACTGAGGATTGAATTTGCAAAGATGAAGAGGGTCGAGTCGACTTGACGAGAAATGCACCGGATGAAAAGAGCTGAGAACCAACGATCGGAAAACCAACTGCGTGATCCTAAAGAAAATTTGAAGGGGAAGAGAAGTAGTTCAAAACACCTACGCCAAGATTCCTAACCAGAGCGACGAAGGGGCTGAGGAGTAAAAAGAATTCCTACTCTCCGATATAACTAGACTCCGAAAACAGTTTTCTTCTAGACTCAACAACGGCCAAACTACACGATCAATCAAGGGGGATCCTAGGGTCGGTCGAGGCTCTGATACCAACTTATCACGCCCAATATGCGATACTATCCTAAAGAGACTCGAAGGTCCCACCAAGGATAGAACCACATATTGAAACACTTTTGCAAGGTGGATATCATTACATCAACATTACATAATAGATGGGGATACATACAAAAGGCATACAATGCCGCACGAATACAACATCACAATACATAAGAGCATCATCTGACTACGGATGAAACACAAACAGAAGCTCAAACGACATCCACCCTGCTAGCCCAGGTTGACAGCAACATTATTTAGCAACTTTGGAGCAAGATTACAACAAGCTACAACAGGCAACAAATGCAACCAGGCGCATGGATGGATAGAGCATAACATGTGGAACAAAACACCCTTAGTGAACATCTCCAGATTATGCATGGAATGATTTGTAGCAGCAGGTTTACATAGCATCACGAAATAACAGATTCAGCCTAGCAAAACAGCAACAACAAGTACCCTACTAAACAAGCTTGATTCACTCACCACAAGTCATTGCATGACAAGATAAGCATAGCATCAGCAAGAAGACATGTTTGTGAAGCTAACCAAGACAAGAACAAGTTCATAGCATGCAAGGATCAACTACAACAACCTTGGCAAAATTGAATAACATGTAAACAATCTGCCAGGAAACATTTTGTAGCAAAAGTAGAGCACGAAAATGACATGCTAGACTACTCCATAATTGCAACCGGGGGCAGGGATGGATAGAGCATAACCATATGTTCAAAACATCTTTACTGAAGTATCTCAAAATAAGCATGGATCTCTCTGTAGCATCAAGTTTACATGGCATCAAAATAACAGCAGAACAGGGACTAAAATCAGCAACATCACGAAGGCTAATTTGCATGCTTGTGCTAGTCACCACATTGATCACAAAAATACATGGTAAGCACCTCTATAAAGAAGACATGGCATAGTCCAAAACACATGTAGACATCAACCTCATAGGATGCACACATCAATCATGGCAAAAATGACAAATGAGCATGTTCTGTTAACAGACAACAAACAACATCATATAGCACTCTTGCATCGAAGATTCAGGCTCAAGATGAGGTCAAATGAACATGATGCAATGGAATGAAATGAAGTACTCGTTGAGGCGAACAATTTAACATATTACACGCATAAAACGGAGCTACAGATGCAGAGATATGATGCGATGAACATGTCGACATTATGCAAAATAATCGGGGACTTAGCACAAAATTCAACCACACGGAGAAACGGGACGGAGGGATCCGTGATCGGGGGACGCGTTTGGATCCGCGAATGGATGGATCTCATCCACCCCGGCTCCGGCGACGGCGAGGCGGCTCCGGCGAGGAGGAAGCCGGTGGGGGCGGTAGACGGCGCCGGGGAGGTCGGAGACGAGCGTCGGCGGCCGGATCCGGTGATCCCCGACCGGATCGGGCAAGGAGGGGGACACAGCGAGGCGGCGTTCTCCGGTGGCGGCGGCGCCGGGCGGTGGCTGGCGGTGGAGTGGCGCGGGTGCGGGGTCGGGCTCCGGCGAGCCTCCGGTGGCCGGAGCCGCGACGTGCGGAGGCGAGGCGGC
>NC_057801.1:53571096-53592722 GCF_018294505.1 Triticum aestivum | reverse complement strand
AGCGCTGCTGACGGCGGGGAGGTGCGGGCGGAGCGCGGTGGTCCAGCGAGGCGGCGCTCGGCGGCGGCGATCGGGAAGATAGGCGGGGGCCGACGGCGCAGGGCTCGGGCGCCCGCGGGGCGGCGGCGGCGTCGAACAGGCCGGGAAGGGCCGGACGTGGGCTTGCGGGCTCGCGCGGCTGCGGGGGAGCCGGCGAGGCGACGTGGAGGCGTGCGGTTGGAGGAGGCGCGTGGCGGGGTGACATGGCAGCGTGCCATTGGTCGGCACGACGTGGCTGGGCGGCGGCGTGGACGTGTCCGGCTGGGGCGGACGCGTTCGGCGGCGGAGAGGGAAAAAGCTAGGGTTTCAGGGGGAGAATTCATCCGCGAATTTTCAGGGGGAGGGCATATTTATAGTTTCTGGGAGCTAGGAGAGTCCAAATGAGGCACGATTTTCGCCCACACGATCGTGATCGAACGACCGAGTGCATGGAGGGGAGTTAGATGGGTTTTGGGCCACTTTGGAGGGGTGTTGGGCTGCAATAGAAAGAGGGCTTTTACGGTTACCCGGTTAACCGTTGGAGTACCAAACGAACTCCTAATGGCACGAAACTTGACAGGCGGTCTACCGGTGCTATACCAAGGCCGCTTGGCAAGACTCGGTCCATTCCGAGAACGTTTAACACCCCACTCACGAAAAGAGAGAAGAGGGGGATGCCGGAGGACATAGGAGTGCCGGATTGCAAAACGGACAACGGGGAAAAGGCTCAGATGCAAGAAAAGAACACGTATGCAAAATGAGATGCACATGATGACATGATAAAATGCAACACGCAAGCAAATGACATGGCAAAGAAGGCGGATAACTAGCAGACACCTGGCGCATCGAATCCGGGGCGTTACAACATCATTCACTTATAGCTATGACTTCTCGTTGAATCTTTTGATCTAAGTGAATGTAATCAGACCCTAACCTATCTATGCTTCTACCTCAACTCTATCAGTCCATATCATATGCATTCTATTAAAAAATGTCGATTGTCTTCACTGAGACCTTGTCAGCTGAAGTCAATCTGACAAACATTTACATCTGTTTTTAATGCTATATCCTTTTTGCCTAAAACCCAGAGAATTCAGAACGACCACCCCGACAATCCTGGCATGCGTGGGAACATGGAACAACTTCCAAGGTGTTGCATGCTTGCCACATGTCCTTCAAATGCGAATCGCCAGGGGCACCTACGTAATTGCGTTGTGCCGTCTCTTTCCTTATAAATACCCGTCTTGTCTCGGTCAAAAAAAATTCTTCTTCCTCCTCGCCACCTCTCACAAACCCTAGTGCCTCCGCTAGCTCTCGACGATGCCGGCGACGAAGAGCTTAGCTGCCGCGACTCTCCGACGCCGTCCTCACGCCGGCTGCGGACCTCGTACTCTCCGCCGTCACCGTAGGTATCCTCCGTCGCCAGATTAGGGCACGGAAGATCGAACTTCTCGGCCTCTAACTTCGCTCCGTCTAGCAGTTCTTCGTGTGGTAATTAAATTTCAATTTTTACCGTCTTTTTGATCTGATAGATTCATCCTTCTTTACCAAAAGTGGTTTCTAGATCTCCAAGTTGAATCTATCTCTTTCTGCATCTCATACTCTGCCTAGTCTATTCACTTATGTTTTGTTACAAGTTAGATTCCTCACTTGTACTTATTCTTGGATTTGTACAACTCTGGAACCAACTCACATCAAATAAGTGAATGTCTTCGCGTTATGAGGTCAATGTCTTGAAACTGATTTATCTTCAAAATCTTCTGAGAATGCATATGACCTCTTCCCCTTCCCTCGCACCTCTAATGCTGTCACAGGTACATGTCCGTGGGAGAATCCCTTGGTTCTCATAGTCTGCATTCGTTTGCAGAATTCTTACAGAGTCACATCAATTCACCTGAAGCCAGTTCTTGTCTGACCAGCCATCTAAAGCCCTTGCAAGTACTGAAGCCTTTCAGATTAAGCTTCATGGCCACTGAGAAATCAGCAAGAAAGGGAGGCAGACAGCACAGTGGGAACACCTCCAAGGATTTGCCTCTAGATTTGCACGAGCTGTACAAAACAGACCCTGAGGAAACCTATACAGGTAGGAAGAATCGAATCCAGTGGATTCGAAGATATTGGGCAGAGGAATGGTTCAAGTACCGCTTCGTCACAGAAGATTATGCAGAGAAGAATGCCATCAAAGGACCCTGGGGAGATATTGTGTACAAAAATCTTCAACCCCAGTCCCTTCCTGAAGCCATTCAATGAGAATTCTATCCGTGCATGATTCGCGGACCGTAGCCAGAGAACGCTAACCATTCTTCTCTGCTGTGGTGCCGTGAAGACCATCTGTTTAAGCGCAACTACCAGTTCACCAAAGAATCAGCTGCGAAGAACAAGAAGACTTTAAGACTTGACTTCAACCCTGGTCCTTCTTCACCTAGGGATGATGGCACCCGTGAAGCCAATGAGAACATGATCGGCCCCTTCTACAACCTTGCAGGCCTTGTAAGTGCATCTAGTGCCCCTTAGTGATTTTGGTGTATTGAAGACTTATAGGTTAAGGGACTAATGCGTTTGTGAGTATACACATGTCTATAAGTCTATGAGGAGTTTGATATTTACAGAGAAAGTCGACCCCTAAAAATGAAGTTCTTCAACTGAAGACTTTGATATTCTGAAGACTTTCTGAAGACTTTGAAAGTGAAGAAATTGGTGTATCCGTGAAGATTTGATATTCATGCGAGGAATATGAAGCTTGAAGACTTTCGTTTTCATAGTTTGTTTTTCTCTTTCTTGAGTCATAGGAAACACCGTACTGTTAAAGGGGGTCGAGGAAATACAAAGGAAAAATTTCCATGTGATGCTCAACTCAAAATCCTACACCTACCAATCCCTTCGAGTGAAGCCTTTGGAAATCTCATACAGTTCAGTCACGTTCTTCAGTGATAGAGACGAAGTTCTTCTGGTCGCTGATGAATTTGCTCTAACTGAGGAGTTAGGAATTCGCCAGTGCGGATTACCTACACAGTGAGGAACATGATAGCCCTGAGGAATTTGAGAGTCAAATTTCCGACCGTTGCTGTGCTGCGCACCAGCTGTCCCAAAATATCTTATCCACCTAACGGTCATATCATTGAGGGGCATTTATGTCTTATCATGTCGGGCTGCTCCCTTGGCTATAAATAGCCGCCCCCTACAACCACTAGCTGGTTGGCTGCTCCGAGAGAACTTGACACTTGTCATTTGAGAGCAACCCATCCTCCGAGGACTTTGAGCGAAAATCATCGAGTGAGGAAAATCCCAAAAACCCAAACACCTCCAAACCCAAAGTGATTGAGCATCACTCAAGAAATTGATCCTGCATGGATCCGACGCTTGTTACCTTTGAAGACTGTGCTTCTTCCAGACGGTTAGGCGTCAAGGTCTAGAGCATCCAAGAGGAATTGTGGATTGCCGAGTGACCAAGTCTGTGAAGGTTTGGAAGTCACCTGAAGACTTACCACGAGTGATTGGACGAGTCCTGCGTGGTCTTAGTTCAAGGAGAATATGGTGAGGACTGGGTGTCCTGAGTTGCGGCTCAGTGACTGGGTGTCCGGGACTGCGTGTCCTCGAGTTTAAATACTCAGCCGCTCCAACCAGACATACAACTGAGACAGCAGTTGAAACTGGTTTACCAAATCATTGTCTTCACCAACCTAACCGGTTCTATTTCCTCAACCCTTCATTTCCTCATTACTGTGTTGAGTGTTGTTCATATCTGTGTTTGAAGACTTTGACTGAAGACTTTCTCAATTTCCTAGTTCAATTTCTTCAGTCTGTTTGTCTTCATCTTGTGTTATCCTGTGATTACGCTTTCTATCCTCTGTGCTAGTCTTCATTTCATCATGATGACCATGCTTGTATTCTGTTATGCTTACTTCTGAGTACTTATTCCGTTGCTAATAGTTCTTCGCTAAGGAATTTCCTCACCGGCAAATTCCTCAGTGAAGAATTCATAAAAATCGCCTATTCACCCCCTCTAGTCGATATAACGCACTTTCAGGCCTCATCACACACATTGCTGTCCAAGGTGCAAAAGTGGATCATTCTGATGATGGTGCTGACACTGATGAGGCTCCAGCTCCTACTTCAAAGCCGCAGAAGCAAAAGAAAGCTAAAGCTTCAAAATCATCTGCTGCTCCAAAAGCTTCTCGAGTGAAGCCATTGGCAACTGCCCCTCCTGCTCCCAGTAACACCTCTGAAGATCTCTGTCGCATCTCCAAGAAGCGTGAGAAGCCACCGAAGAAAACTGTTCAGAAATCCAGTCAAGCACTGACACCAGCTGCCGTTCTAAGGAACAAAACTGAAGCCATTGATCTGTCTTCAGATGAAGAATTTGATGAGGATGCTCTTGAACAGCTGATAAAGAGCAAGCAAGAGGCGGATATCTTCAATGATCTGCCCCTCTTTGATGTGAACATCTTGGATAATTTCATTGATGAGTGGTTTGACAATCAAGATCTCAGCTTTGATGATCTTCAACTCCCCATTGGCATCAGCATCGCCTTCCAAGGTGCAATTGCTCCTGAGCTGGCTCTGGCCCAATGAATTGTTGAATTGAAGAACAAGATAGATTTTGAGAAGGCGCAGTTCAAGAAGCATGTGGCCAAGCTCAGTGTGGCTGGTGTTCAGAAATTCAAGCTGATGCTGAATGATCTCAAGGAATCGTTTCGCAAGAAGCGTGAAGAAGCCAAAGGCTCAAGAGAACGCATGAAGAATCTTACTGCCAAGTGTGTTTAGGCTTACAACGAAGCTGAAAAGCGCAAGGCACTTGGGCGTCCAGGCATTGACCCCAAGATGGCTACCAAAAAGAAGAAGAAGTCTACTGTGGCCCCAACTGAAGCTCCAAGGCGGGAAGAACCTCATATTGTCTTCCCTGCCAGCATGACAGGCTCGAAGCCTAAGGTCCCCATAGTGGCTTCGGAATATAAGAAAACCAAGGCAGCTGAAGCCGAAGCCAGGAAGCGGAAAATCAAGAGAACCACTGATGATGCACCACCCCCCAAGAAGAGGAAGACCAAGAAGAGAGATTGGGCTGCTCCCAAAGAGCCCCTTGTTGTCGAGCCCATTGCTTTTGCTCCCCCTCCATCTGCAAATCAAGAGTGTCAGTTGATTGTTCATGAGCCTGCTTCCACAGAGGCTCCTGAAGCTCAAGAAGTTCCAGTCGTTGACCCCATCGCGACTGAAGACATTGGTCCCCAAGACAATGTAGAAGATGATGAAGTCCTTCCTCAGATCCAGAGCCCCACAGTATCATCGCCTATTCACACGAACATCGAACCCATCAGTAATGGTCGTCCTTTGATGCCAATCAGACAGGATGCCTCATGGGCTGATCGCCCCCAACCAGCAACCCCAGTTCAAGACTCCCCAAGTACACCCTCTCCTTCACCAACGCAAGGTTCCAGTCCAATTGTCAATGACGACAATTACATGGAGACCACACCATCATCGAAAGCGTCGCCCATGTTTCAACGACTTCGCAAAGGCCAGAGGCCCTCGATCTCCATGACAACCATCACAAAAGAAGATTCACACCATTCCAGCTCAGTGGCACGTCAAGTGTTCCCTGAAGACAATCCTTCTGTGACGGTTCCTGTGTCCGAAGCTAATGCTTCTGAAGAGATTCCGGCTGCAGCACCCGATGAAAGACAAGAAGAAGAGCATGTTGCTACTCCCCCTACCACTCAAGAAGTTGTTCTCGAGGAGAACGTGTCTGTGCCCGACCCTCCAGCTACTAAAGTGGAGGTTGAGAATCCTGAGGTGGCCACCAACAACGCTACTGAAGCTAATGCCATTCTCATGGCTGAAGACAATGTGGTGCCTACGATGAACATTGTGCTTGAAGCCACTGATGCACCTGCAACAACTGTACAGCCCGACGCCTCTGCTAATACCACTGCTCCTATTCCGCCTCCAAGGCCCCACACAATTGAGCATGCATTCTGCCAAGGCGAGCTTGTTCCTGTAAGATGGCCAGTTCTGGTTCCTCCGCCTGCTCCCGGACATCAGTTTGACTATCATGTGGAGCACAAGCCTCAGGTTCAGAAGCCAAAACCAAGGCTGCCAAGGTTCCCAGCTACTGCATTAGCACCAGGCTCATTCAATGCCAATGGCTTCATTGCACACAACACCTTCTTCGATACTGCCAGGAACCCATATTCCAAGCCAAGAATATCATCAGATCGGTTCTAGAGCTATCAACAGCGCAACTACTACTCCTGTATTCTATACAATCAGGAGCGCATATTTCCTCATATGCGTTTGGACACTGAAGCCATTGCTGGCCTGCCATGTCTAGAAGAAGCCCTTGATTGCTTTCGCGATGCTGGCCTTCTGCAGTTTGTCACCGACAAGGAACATTGGAATGAAGAGCTTCTACTGCAATTCTATGCAACCCTCCACATGCGCGGCTACAATAGGGATACAACGACATGGGTCCTTGAGTGGATCACAGGCAATGTTCATCATGAAGCCAAAGCCTTTGATCTCATTGAGCTTACCGGCCTATCCACTCCAGGCGAACTGTACGAACCTGGTTGTCAGCTTCACCGCGATGTTGTGGAAAGCATCTTTCAGAAGGCTGAGCTCAACATGAGCCAAATACTGAGCATGATGAAGCCACTGCCACGTGACGCTGAATATCCAAAGGAATTCTTTGTTGAAGACCTAGAGTATCTACCCCGCACCATCTATCATATCATAAGGCGAACTCTATTGCCCATCAAAGGGCATTCCTCCTCAGCAAAGCTCGACGGTGCAATGAAGACATTGGTCTTCCACATTCTCAATGGCAAAAGCTTCAATACTCAGGATTTCTTCATTCGCCAGTTTGCTGCATCTGGCTCTGACATTTTTGGTCTGAAATTTTATGCTCCTTGGGTTATGCGTCTGATCAAGTTGTACTCTGCTGTTGACTATCAGTCGTCTGCTTGCAACCATATTATCTTCCTGCCAGACGTTGATATGTCAGTCGAAGCCATTTACCCAGAGCCTGTAAAGGAAGCGCTATATCTTCACAATGCAGATTGTCAGAGTTTCTCTCAGGATGTCGAAGGTGTTTAGGCTGCTCCTCGTGTCTATCCATTGGCCGGCAACACTCGCCGTGCACGTACTGAAGCCACAGAAAGCACCATTGCTCCAAGTCCTCGCAAGCGATCCCGTGTTCTCAATGACCGAGAGCTTCTTGTGGCCCTGCATCAGAAACAAGACAAGCATCATTTCTGGCTAAAACGACAAATGCAAAGCCTCTTGGTGGATGTCAATTGCATTCACAATCTTGCCACCAAGAATGCCTTTGTCACTCATGAAACTAGTCGGAGCACCTGGAAGAGTTTGACATTTCTAAGTGCTGAAGCTGATCTCCAAGATGATGGCTTCACCGAAAGATTCAAGTTTGACTCCACTCCTCCAAGGAATGTTGTTCTATGTTGAACCCCATCTCTTGAAGACTCAGAGTACTCTTCGTCAGCAACCATGGTAAATGCCAAAGTTATTGATGAAGCCGATGATGCTACTTCACCACCACCAACATCAGCGCGTATCGACACCGCACCAAGTTCTTCTACACCACCAAACCTAAACAACAACCCTGCTGCTTCACCTATTCCTCATGAGAACGAGTAGCGACTATGTCTTCAAACCTTTTTGGTCCTTACTGACAAAAGGGGGAGAAGCATATGTTGATAGTCTTCAAGCGGATCCATATGGGTGGTTGCTATACTTTTGCCTAGTGTTTACAAATCTTGTTTTTGATACATTTGGTTCTTTGAGTTGTAACACTTAAACCTGATGGTCGTCTGCTACTTTTTCTGCTATTCTGTGATGCGATAATAAATTCCGCATGTGCGATGATAAATCCCGCATGAAGTCATTTCGCAGACGTCCATTTTTCATTATGCATGTCATTATTCTTGTATATCTGTTCATGCATGATGTATTGTCTTCATATGGTGAAGAGGATCTCCACAAGTACAACCTGCCATGTGCATTTGCATTCCAACGCAAAACATTTATATGCACATCTTCAGGGGGAGCCTTTTGCCACTTATGAAGACAATGCCTTAATCCTTTACAATTTCACATACTTTTATCCCCGTTGAAAGCTTCAACGAGTTTGTCATCAATCACCAAAAAGGGGGAGATTGTAAGTGCATCTAGTGCCACCCCTAGTTGGTTTTGTAGTATTGACGACAAACCTGGCTGAGGGACTAATGTGTTTTTGAGAATTGCAGGATAACACAGGTAGTAGTCCCTCATTGATTCGGTTTACCTACCGGAGATGGCCCCTAAAAATGTGTGAAGATATTGAAGACAATGGTGGTCTGTGAAGCTATTCACGTTGAAGACTATGACATGTGAAGACATTGAGTGAAGAGTATGGAGCGCAAAGACTTATTTGTTTCGTTGTCTCCTTTCCTTCTTTGTTAAGTCATAGGAACCACAACACTGATAAGTGGGGTCCAAGTGAACAAAGTCAGAGTGACTGAAGTGATGCTCAACCAAATCCTGTGTCTTCGAGCGAAGACAATGAGGGCAAATCTTATCTAGAGTCGGATAAGCCAGCTTTACTTGTAGTGCAAGTCAACCTGTCGCGTGTGTTTGAAATCTAACTATTGCGACACGTGTCAGTTCCTTAGTGACCCATGGTCATTTCGGACAAATCAGGTCGGGTTGCCCGCGGCTATAGATAGCCTACCCCCTACACCATAAATTGGTGGTTGCTCAGAGTTAGATACGGCTTTTGTCGTTTGAGAGCAACCCACCTCCGAAGCTTTTGAGAGAGAATCCTTGCGAGGACAAAGCCCAAACCACCCAGATCCCAAGGAGTGTTTGGCATCACTGAAGTCTTTCTGTCCGCGTGATCTGAAGACTTGTTACACTTGAGGACTGTGAATCCTCCAGCCGGTTAGGCGTTACTATCTGAGCATCCAAGAGTCATTGTGGATTCCGGTGAACAAAGTCTGTGAAGGTTTGGAAGTCTACCTTGAAGACTTACCAGAGTGATTGGGCGGGGACCAGGTGTCCTTAGCTCAAGGGGAATAAGGTGACGCGGTCTTCTGAGTTGAATCCCAGCCTCCCTAACCAGACGTACACTTGTCACAGCAACTGGAACTGGTCGAACAAATCCCTGTCCTCCTGAAGCTACTGGTTCTATCTCTCACTTCTCTCTACTTAAAGTTTGTCTTCGTGAAGTCATTGCCTGCTTGCATTATCTGTTTGACATCACTGTGTGACTACCTGATCTGATTGGCTTCATACTATCTTCCATCCTGATCCGTACTACCTAGATGCTAATAGTCTTCATGCTTTCACTTCATTGAATACTTGACTATGGCTTGTCTAGTGTAGTCTACCTTCCGCTGCATACAAATAGTGTTGTTTCTACTGTTTGTCTTCGAAACTCACATGTTTTGAAGACTTTCATAAAAAGCACCTATTCACCCCCCCTCTAGTCGATAACTACCCCTTTCAACGGCGGCAGCTCTATCTGCAGTCAAAGCATACTATAAATACTAGCATCATGCTCTTCTTAATATTTGTTGACCACCCGAATATACATACCCTGTGCCCCGTCAAGCTGCTTGTTAACAAGCGTGATGTCCACATCAGCCACATCAAGTTGCCGCTTCAATTCGGCAAATTCAGCAGTTCGGTCAGCCGCCGGATCTGCAGCTGCCTGCGCACGAAAGCAGCGCTATTATTACCTGAGATTATGATCCTCTGCTCGCCACGTCTGGACGGCAACCAGAGTCTCAGGGGCTACTATCTATATAAAGCACACCTTTCGTATGAAATATAGTCAAAAATATACATATTACTTTGCGTACCACAAAGCCTCTTAGCAGGCTCGTAAAAGCTTCATTCAACCCGCTTTTTGCGTATGAGATCCTCTCAACCACCGTACCCATTAAGGTACGATGTGCCTCCGAGATAGCCGCTTGCTCCAGAAGACCCATCAATGTGTCCGGTTGTACGACGGACACTCCTGGGTTTTTTCTGTTGGTCTTCTTAGGAGCTGAGAACTCCGGGCTTCGGGCGGCCGAAGAGTTACCTTATGGCCTTTGCTGATCAGGAGAAATCCTCCGGGACGACACATTAGGGTCGTCCGCCTCATGAGGCGGGGAAGCAAGAGGAGGAATTTCGCTCTCCATCATCTCCGGAAGAAGATTCCCCGAGGACGAACATTGTTGAGAAGGGCTATGAGCAGGACTGCAAACATATGTTGCGGTTGTTAGTCTCAGGAAAAGAGCAGGGCGGATTTAATAATGTGGCTTTGTCCACTTACAGCTTGGTTGACGGCTGGCCCCCTTGTGGGTGCTGTGCGGTAAGGACGCCCTCTGGGGCAGGACCCCCTAGCGAAGTTTTCTTCCCTCGTTTGGAAACCTCCGTTTCCAAGTCTTCAGGGGCGGTCCTTTTCTTCCCGTGGGGAGAGGGGATTCTAGATTCGCCTCCCTGGTCGTCCTCCTTTGCGGAGGCACTAATTCCCCCGGTTTGGATGGGTAACGTATGAAGCCCTCTTTAGGCTTCCCTATGCCTCCCCTCATCTCCTCCTGATGGCACTTGATATGGTGCGCGAGCCAGCATCCTGGTTAGTACAGGATCCGGCGAGCCTTGGGGAAGAGGGGTCGAACACCTGATCCTGTCCGCCTTTCTCATCCAATCCTGGCCGAGGATAAATTTTTAGGATAATGTTGTGACAAATATAATGACAGCATGTTCGGTCACGGGGTTCTTACCTGGGTATCTGGACGGTTGCAGTTTAGACCTGCATCCTCGGTGGTGTCCGGGCACTTTATTCATGATCCAAAGAATAATTGATACATTGCTTCAGGAGTCGTGCCGAAGAAGTGTTGAATGGTTCGCGGTCTTTCCGGGTTGAACTCCCACATACGGAGAGATCGACGTTGGCATGACAGGACCCGATGGACTAACATTACTTGAATTACTTTGACTAGACTGATATCCCTCTTAAGGAGATCTTGGATGCGGCTTTGCAGTGTCAGCATGTCATTAGCAGTCCCCCAGTCCAGCCCTTTGTTGACCCATGATGCCAAATGGGGCGGAGGGGCAGAGCGGAAGGCTGGGGCGGCTTCCCGCTTTGTACCTCGGGGAGCTGTGATGTAAAACCACTCCCGCTGCCATAGGTCGGACACCTCCGAGAACAAAACCCTTTGGCCATAGTGCATCGGCACCTTTGCTTATTATAGCGCCTCTGCACTCCGCGTGTCGTACATCAATCATCTTCGGCTTCAGATTGAGGTCTTGAGCCATAAGCCGAAGTGTGGGGTAATGCGGAGGAAGGCCTCACACACGACGATAAATGACGAGATGTGAAGGAAGGAATCTGGGGCCAGATCATGGAAATCAAGCCCGTAATAGAACATGAGCCCCCTAACGAAGGGATCAAGACTAAAGCCTAGGCCTCAGAGGAAGTGGGAAACAAATACGACACTCTTGTTGGGTTCGGGAGTGGGGATAACTTGCCCTTGAGCAGGTAGCCTATGGGGGATTTCGACGGTCAGATACCTGGCCTCCCTAAGCTTCTTGATGTCCTCCTCTGTGACAGAAGAGGCCATCCACCGGCCTTGAAGGTTGGATCCGGACATGGTTGAAGGTCTGGAGCGCTTAACCTGAACCTTGGGTGTTGGAACTCGAGGTAGGGGAAGGGAAGGATCGGGCGTGGAAAGAAAAGGACAGGTCTTGACCTCTTTAGAAAGAGGGTGAATATCAAGTGTCCTCCGCATGGCCGTTTGGAACTTTCCTAAAACCGAGGAGTCATACTAATGGCACGGTTGGTTTACCCACGCCCGTATTGATGAGGATCCCATGATAAGGGGACACGATCGCTGCTTCGACAAGACATGACAATAAAACCGCCTTGCAATACGTGCAGTTGCAGGTTGAGAAAAACGGTTTGCATAATGACCGGGCCACGGCGTGATGTCACGCTATGAAAATTTGTCAGCAGATTAGATTTGTGGAATATTGTGCTCTCTACGGTGGTATGTGGAATTTGTTTTGCAAAGCCGGACACGATCTTTGTGTTCAAAATCTACCTTGGAGTATTTGGAGAAGGAACCTGCCTTGTAATGCCAAAGACAATCTGCGCGCTGGACTCATCGTCATTGAAGCCTGGTTCAGGGGTTAATGAGGGAGTCCTGGATTAGCGGGTCCTCGGATAGCCGGACTATATGCTTATGCCGGACTGTTGGACTATGAAGATACAAGATTGAAGACTCCATCCCGTGTCCGGGTGGGACTCTCCTTGGCGTGGAAGGCAAGCTTGGCAATCCGGATATGTAGATCCCCTTCTCTGTAACCGACTCTATGTAACCATAACCCCCTCCGGTGTCTATATAAACCAGAGGGTTTAGTCCGTAGGACAAGAACAATCATACCATAGTCTAGCTTCTAGAGTTTAGCCTCTACGATCTCGTGGTAGATCAACTCTTGTAATAATCATATCATCAGGATCAATCAAGCAGGAAGTAGGGCATTACCTCCATAGAGAGGGCCCGAACCTGGGTAAACGTTGTGTCCCATGCCTCCTGCTACCATTAGCCTTAGACGCACAGTTCGGGACCCCCTACCTGAGATCCGCCGGTTTTGACACCGACAGTCGTCTTTGGCAAATATCGTTGCATTGTGCTAATGGAATCTGACAATTCCAAAGTCTTTGAAGGCTTTAGGAAAGGATACTTGTATATTGTTGATTTCTCTGCAGGACCACAGCCTGCCACATGTCTACTTGCAAAAGCTTCAGAATGCTGGCTATGGCATCGACGACTTGGTCATGCTGGGATGAGGAACATGCATCCACTCGCGAAGAAGAAGCATGTCATTGGCATCAAGGGTGTGAAATTGCTCAAAGATCATCTTTGTGGGGCTTCTGAGGCTGGAAAGATCACCAGAGCCAAGCATCCCTCGAAGACTATCATGACCACTTCTCGTCCCTTTGAATTACTTCATATGGATCTCTTTGGCCCTATTCATTATGCCACGTTCTCTAGTTCTGCATCACTATGTGGCTTTGTCATAGTTGATGATTATTCTTGTTACACATGGGTGCACATCATCAGTTACAAAAATGAAGTGCAGGAAGTCTTCAGACAATTTTCCTCAAGAGATTCTACTAACTTCAGTGTGAAGATCAAGCATATCAGGAGTGATAATGGGACTGAGTTCAAGAACATTGGTCTCGATGAATATCTTGACATACTTGGTATTACTCACGAGTTATCTGCTCCCTATACTCCTCAGCAGAATGGCGTCGTAGAGCGCAAGAACAGAACTCTTGTTGAGATGGCATGCACCATGCTTGATGAATACAAGACAACACAACATTTTTGGCCTGAAGCTATTGATACTGCATGCCACATCATCAACAGGGTATATCTTCACAAATTCTTCAAAAAGATCTCATATGAACTCCTCACTGACAAGAAACCCAATTAAGTTAGTTCAAAGTCTTCGGTGCTAAATGTTGGATTAGAGATCCTCACCATCACTCTAAATTTGCATCGAAAGCACATGAGGGTTTTATGCTTGGTTACGAAAAGGACTTGCACACCTATAGAGTCTTCAACATCAATTATCACAAGATTGTTGAAACTGTAGATGTGCGGTTCGATGAAACTAATGGCTCGCAAAGAGAGCACCTACCTCCTGTGCTAGATGAAATGTCACCTGAGGAATCCATCAAAGCTCAAAGCTACTGAGGATATCATCCCTACCAAAGAATCTGCTGAAGAAGTCATTCCGAATCATGAAGAAAATCACACTGGTGCTGCTAAAGAAAATGGTCCTGAAGAAATTGCTGTGCCTAAGAAAAGTCGTCAACCTGCACATCCTCACATTGCAAACGAAGTGCAGATCGAGAAAATCATCGACGACATCAATGCACCAGGTCCTCTCACGCGCTCAAAAGCTTCACACTTATCTAACTTTTGTGGGCATATTGCGTTTGTCTCTATCACAGAGCCCACTAAAGTTGATGAAGTATTCATGGAATCTGAGTGGATTCAAGCCATGCAAGATGAATTTCATCAATTCGAGCTCAACAATGTGTGGGAGCTTGTCAAGCGACCAGAGCCACGCAAGCACAACATCATCGGTACCAAATGGATCTACCACAAAAAATATGAAAATGACCTTGTGGTGAGGAATAAGGCTCGTCTCATAGCTCAAGGCTACACACAGGTTGAAGGAATTGATTTGATGAAACTTTTGCACCTGTTGCTAGACTTGAGGCTATTCGCATATTGCTTCCTTACGCTAACCATGATAATATCATCTTACATCAAATGGATGTGAAAAGTGCATTCCTCAATGGTAAGCTTGAGGAAGAAGTATATGTTGCTCAACCACCAGGTTTTGAGGATCCAAAATTTCCAGATCACGTCTACAGACTCAACAAGGCCCTCTATTGCCTCAAGAAAGCAACTCGGGCGTGGTATGACACACTGAAGGAATTCCTCATGAAGAAAGGCTTCAAACCCGGTTCACTTGACCCAACTCTTTTCACCAAAGCTTATGATGATGAATTATTCGTGTGCCAAATATATGTTGATGATATTATCTTTGGCTGTACTAACCAACGTTACAATGACGAATTTGCCTATATGATGAGTGAGGAATATCAAATGTCTATGATGGGAGAGTTGAAATTCTTCTTAGGTCTTCAAATTCGTCAACAATACAATGGCATACTCATATCTCAGGAGAAATACCTCAAGGATGTGTTGAGGAAATTCGGCATGCAAGATTGCAAAGGCATCAAAATCCCTATGCCCACAAATGGCCATCTATGCACTGATGAAAATGGTAAAGACTTCGATCAAAAGGTATACCGCTCCATGATTGGCTCTTTATTGTACCTATGTGCATCTAGGCCAGATATTATGCTTAGTGTTTGCATGTGTGCCCGATTTCAAGCTACACCAAAGGAATCACACCATAAGGCTGTGAAGCATATTCTTCGATATCTAGCTCACACTCCAACACTTGGATTATGGTATCCCAAGGGATCTTCCTTTGATCTCATTGGATATTCTGACTCTGACTACGTTGGTGATCGAGTGGACCGCAAGTCAACATCAGGAACATGTCATTTCCTCGGACGATCCTTGGTATGTTGGTCCTCAAAGAAGCAGAACTGCGTATCACTCTCTACTGCTGAAGCTGAGTACATTGCTGCTGGATCCTGCTGTGCTCAATTGCTATGAATGAAGCAAATCCTCAAGGACTATCGCATCAATGTAAAGAATGTGCCACTCTACTACGACAATGAGAGTGCTATCAAGATTGCTCACAACCCAGTTCAGCACTCGAAAACAAAGCACATCCAGATTCGTCATCATTTTCTTCATGTCCATGTGTTCAAGGGCGACATCTCCATCGACCATGCAAATACTGAAGACCAGCTGGCCGGTATCTTCACAAAGCCCTTGGATGAGAAGAGATTTAGCAAGTTGCGGTGTGAGCTAAATATCTTAGAATCTTCGAATGTTCTTTGAAAAGGACACATATCCTAACACTTATGCAAACTTGATGACTAAGATGTGCAACACTCGAAGTAACGTTGTTCTTCAATCAATGAAGACTAACCCTCTAAGTGTGAAGAAATTAATGAAGAATTTGATTCTTAGAACCCTATGACAATTGTACGCGGTGTCTGAAATCATCTTTCTTACGGTGGGTTATGCCACCAACCAAAGTTGAAAATCTTCAATTTGAGCTTCTCTTCATTCTTGAAATTCCTCAGTTGTTCAATCTCCTCAACTTTGCATTGTCTTCACTCTTTCCGTCATTATTCTTCATTGACTATATATATACTTGAGTTTTATTTCCTCTACAACATTCACTTATTGCTAATTCTTCAAGTTGCCTTTTTGCTAAGTGAATGTGATCGGACACTTTCCCCCTCTATGCTAAACTCAACCCAGTCTGTTCACAAATTCTTCATGTGCATTCTATTTGAAACCCGTTCAAAATCTTCACTGTGTCCTTGTCACCTGAGGAATTTGCGAACGAAACTTTAAAATATTCTTATCTAAATTTTCTGCTTTTGCAACTCAAACCATTACACATCCCATGATAAGATTTATCTATTCACCCACGATCTCACATGATCTCCACCACACTGTATGTGGGTGACACATGTCGCTAGGATGAGAAGGGTTAGGGGCACATTCGTCCATTTTCCTTGGGCGAGCGGTTTTTCACCTCGGCTATAAATACCCCTCACCCTCCTCAGACTGCATTTACCCTGCTCGATCTCACTCCCCTCGCTCGAGCTCTCAAGCCCTAGCGCCGCCGCTACCTTCATTCGTCAGTGAGGAAGAGCTTCACTGCCTCGACCTCATCGCCATCGTACTCGCGCCAGCCACAGAAATCTTCACTCCGCCGCCGCCGTAGTTGTCTTCCTCTGCCAACTTAGAGCATGGAAGATCTGGACCGACGAACTTCCAATCTACACTCTCAGTTCATCGTGTTCTTCGTCAAGGGTAATTAAAAGTTACTTTTACTGCCTTTGTTGATTCTGATGATTTCCATAAAATCTTCAAAAGGTGTTTATTCTTCAACTTCCACACTTTAAACACCTCACACAATCATATGTTCTTGATCTGTTTCTCTAAGTCAAGGTTTTCCTCAAGATTCCTCAACTATGTGAGTTTCACAATCCACACAACTCTGGAACCTAAGTCAAAGAACGCTTAGTGAAATTCTTCAAGACATATATGGTCAATTTCCTCAAACTTGTTCCATTTTGAAAAAACTTCTGAGAATGCATATGACCTCTCCAAATTCTTCGCACCTATACTTTGTTCAAAGGTACACATGTGTGCTGCTGAATCACTAGGTTCTCATCAACTTAACTCATTTGCAGCGTTCCTTGAAGATAAGCTGCATACTTCTTCAGAGAACTCAATAGTTCAAATTCATCAGCTAAAGAAAATGGCAGATGGCAAGAAACCTCAGAAGTGAGGGAAGAAACTGGAAGTCAACACTGCTTTTGAGATACGTGCTTACATCTATGCATGGTATTGCACACCTGATGACGCAACTCATGGTAAGGAAACGAAGAATGAGCGCAAGGTGCGCATACAAAAAATTGAACGAAGATGGGCACGGGAATGGAGGGAGTACAGATATGTTACTCCAAAGTACATGAAGAAATTCATTCTAAACCCTCCTTGCCCAAGACCTCTGTTGGCACCTGGCAAAATTACTGATCCCACTAGCATCAAGCGTAGTGAGGACTATGCTGATGAATGGGCCAAGCAGCAAGCCAAGTTGGCCAAATAGGCCAAAGAAGCAGTGAGGAAATTCAATGAAGACACTGCTGCTGCCGCTGCTGAGGCCTCCACAAGCAAGAAGGCTATGCCTAAGAAGCCTGCTCGCAAACCACCTTCCTCAGCAATGCCCTCACGACCAAGTTCAGCAATGCCCTCAAGGCCAAGGTCATCTATGCCCTCACGGCATATTCCTCAAGCTGCTAAAATTCCTCTGGTTGCAAAACCCTTAGCTCCTCCGGCAGAGTCCTCAGCACCTGCGCATCTCGCCACTTGCCAAAGGACAACAGGCATCTCAAGTTCTTCAGCTCCTTCTCAGTCTTCAAAAGGCCCCACTTTGCTGAAGACCAAGGCTACTGCTGGACGAGGCACTAGACCAAGTCCTCACAACAAGCAAGTTGCCTTCCAAGTACCGTTAGATGATGACGAAGCTGATGATGAAGAATTAGCTGAAATCATCAAGGATAGACAACAAAGGGCCGCTAGAGCCAAGGGCAGTGATGTGCCCCTCTTGTTGGATCCGAAGAAGATCTTGGACTTCATTGACCTCTCGCACAATGACCCAAACACTCCCCTGCCAGAGTTAAACCTCACACCTGGTCAAAGTCACATGTTGACGGCTTTCATCTCTGAAGAGAAATGGAAATATGAGCAAGCCAGGTCAGTGAAGAAAGCCCAGTACAAGAAACAACGCTTTCTGAAGGACAACCTTCTTACGCTATCACCTAAACAACTTATCGCTCTGCAATATGAGATCAAAAAGCTCAGTGATGAATTTGACGCCTACAAGGCAGAATGGCTGGGAGCCAAAGTCAGATTCTTTCAATGATGCTACTCCAACGCACATTGAAACCTCAGGCTGAAGCATCTGCACATCCAACTGAAGAACATGCCAGCACCGCTGATGAAAATCAGGCTGCTAATGAAACTGCAAGTAGCAGGGCTGATGAAGCAATTCCAGCCGCCGAAGAAATTAGCAGGACAACCACTAGTGTTGCGCCTGAAGAACAAGTCAGGCCAGCTGAAGCATTTGAAGTTGCGCCCGAAGAAACTGAACAAGCCAGGACAACTGTATCAGTTGTGCCTGAAGAAATTGCTCCAATTTCCTCTGCTCCTCCTCCACCAATGCCAACACCAAGTCCAATTCTTCCTTCTGCTTTGGAAGTGAAGAAAACAAAGGCTATGGAGCAAGCTGCACTGAAGAAAAGGAAAGCATCTGCTTCCTCAGAATCTTCTTCTCCTAAGAAGGCAAAGATTTTAACCAGCTCACTTGAAAATCAAACTGATGATGTTCCTCTCTCAAGCATGCCATTAAAGGAAATCATTCCTTTTGGTGAAGATTATGTGATTCCAAGTGAATCCAATGAAGAAAATCCTTCTGCTACTTTGACAGAGCAGATGGATGAAAAAATTGAAGTTGACAATGTCACTTCAACTCCATTTGTATCATCACCCATGCCTCAGTTCACAGCTGAAGAGGCAGGCATTGAAGAAATGGAAGAAGATGAAGACGTGGACATTGGGAGCACCACACCTGTGATGAATGATGACTTTTGGGAAAGTCAGCACCCCAACTCTCCCTTGTTCACGCCACTGCAACAAATTCCTCAGTCCCTAGTGCATACTGAAGTTCAAATGGGCTCTGATGAAACTCGCACTACTCCTTCCATTCTTGAAGATATTCCAACCACTAGTGCTGATGATAAAGCTGCTGAAGAAATGGAGACCCAGGCTGCTACTGAAGCAGAAACTGAAATTCCTCAGCCTGTGGTTCCTGAGACTGTGATTCCTGAAGTTGTGCTGCAATTGACTGATATTCGTCAGCCGACGCCGAAGAATCCATTCTCGAAGACCCCAAAGTTCAAAGCTGATGACTTCTTCCATGAGCATGAGTTCTTCACAGACTACAAACTATATGACTCTGGTTGTCTTAGAAGGAAGCTCTTCTGGACTGCCAGTGAAGCAAACTTCTATTCTTCACTGCTCTTTGATAAGGACAAAGTCTTCGACCATGAGCATATTCCTCATGTGGACATGGAATCGCTGCCGTGCTTCACACCAGTCCTCAGTGTTCTTCAAGATGATGGACTGCTCAACTTCTGCAACGATATATGTGATTGGAATGAAGAATTCATTCTTCAGTTCTACGCGACACTGCACATCACCAGAAATGTTGAAGATGTAAATTCTTGGGTGTTGGACTGGATGACAGAGAACACTCACTTCAAAGCACTAGCCTCTGAATTTCTTCATACCTTTCCTGTCAGTCCTCCCCTTGAAGGTGCTCGTCGTATATATCATGAACCTGAGCTGTCTGATCACTGCATGCAAGTGTTGATGAAGCCACTGAAGCCTGTTCTAGCCCCAAGGACCAAATTCCTCATGAAGGAATTGCTATATGTGGCACGGACTATCTATCGCATTCTGACCAAGACATTGAGTCCAATCAAAGGCCACGATTCAAATGAAGAAGAAGTCGTTGGCATCATGAAGAATCTACTTTTTAATAGCATGCATGGTATCCCAATAAACTACCATGACTTCTTCATGCAGACTATGGCAAATGTTGCACTATCTCCTTTTGAATTGAAGCCTTACGCTCCCTGGATTATGAGATTCCTCGGATCAAGGTCTTTAATCAATTACAAGGCTGACACACTCAACCATGGCAGCTACTTACCCCCCATTGAAGTCCTCAAGCGGACGTTTTCTCAGCTAATGAAAAGGGCAAGGCCACTGCACTTGTTGATGAAGGCATTCGTCCATTGGATGGACAACTCTGCAAAGCTGCATGCTACTCCACCAATGATGACTCTGCCACTCATGACTCTGCCAATGCATCCAAGCAAAATCTTCAAGGGACAGCTCCAAGGGTGATGACTGATCATGAGCTTCTCCTCAGTCTTCATCAGAAGGTCGATCACAATCACAAATGGGTCAAGCGTCAGTTTGGTTCAATTCTTCACAACATGACTACTACGCATAATACAGTGAAGAAAAACCACTACTACCTCCATGAAGTATTTGATCGCACCTGGGCTATTCTGACTCATCTCGACAGCGATGAAGATCTTCAGCAGATGGGCTTCAAGCAGGACTTTAAATGGTCTAAGCCGCGGCGAAGAAATTCAAGAAAGTCAAGGTTCCTCCTGTTGGAAATATGCCCTAGAGGCAATAATAAAATGATTATTATTATATTTCCTTGTTCATGATAATTGTCTATTGTTCATGCTATAATTGTATTAACCAGAAATAGTGATACATGTGTGAATACATAGACCACAACATGTCCCTAGTGAGCCTCTAGTTGACTAGCTCGTTGATCAACAGATGGCCATGGTTTCCTGACTATGGGCATTGGATGTCATTGATAACAAGATCACATCATTAGGAGAATGATGTGATGGACAAGACCCAATACTAAGCATAGCACAAGATCGTGTAGTTCGTCTGCTAAAGCTTTTCTAATGTCAAGTATCATTTCCTTAGACCATGAGATTGTGTAACTCCCGGATACCGTAGGAGTGCTTTGGGTGTACCAAACGTCACAACATAACTGGGTGAAGTGTAAAGGTGCACTGCAGGTATCTCCGAAAGTGTCTGTTGGGTTGGCATGAATTGAGACTGGAATTTGTCACTTCGTATGACAGAGAGGTATCTCTGGGCCCACTCGGTAATGCATCATCATAATGAGCTCAATGTGACTAAGTGGTTAGTCACGGGATCATGCATTATGTAACAAGTAAAGTGACTTGCCGGTAACGAGATTGAACGAGGTATTGGGATACCGATGATCGAATCTCGGGCAAGTAACGTACTGTTTGACAAAGGGAATTGCATACGGGATTACTTGAATCCTCGACATCGTGGTTCATCCGATGAGATCATCGTGGAACATGTGGGAGCCAACATGGGTATCCGGATCCCGCTGTTGGTTATTGGCCGAAGGGCTATCTCGGTCATGTCTGCGTGATTCCCGAACTCGTAGGGTCTACACACTTAAGGTTCGATGACGCTAGGGTTATTAGGAAGAATTGTATGTGATTACCGAATGTTGTTCGGAGTTTTGGATGAGATCCCGGATGTCACGAGGAGTTCCGGAATGGTCCGGAGGTGAAGATTTATATATGAGAAGTTGTCATACGGTCACCAGAAAAGTTCGGGGGCATACTGGTATTGTACCGGGGCCACCGGAGGGGCTCCGGGGGTCCACCGGGAGGGGCCACCTCTCTCGGAGGGCCTCATGGGCCGTAGTGGGAAGGGAACCAGCCCTTGGAGGGCTGGACG
>NC_057801.1:53569633-53570863 GCF_018294505.1 Triticum aestivum | reverse complement strand
GGGGGGGGGGGGAAACCCTAAAGGGGGCGTCCCGACCCCTTGCTTGGGGGGCAAGCCCCCTCCCCTTGGCCGCCCCCCCATCTAGATCTCATCTAGAGGGGGCCGGTGAAGGGAATATGCCCTAGAGGCAATAATAAAGTTATTATTTATTTCCTTATATCATGATAAATGTTTATTATTCATGCTAGAATTGTATTAACCGGAAACATAATACATGTGTGAATACATAGACAAACATAGTGTCACTAGTATGCCTCTACTTGACTAGCTTGTTTATTAAAGATGGTTATGTTTCCTAGCCATGGACAAATGAGTTGTCATTTGATTAACGGGATCACATCATTAGAAGAATGATGTGATTGACTTGACCCATTCCGTTAGCTTAGCACTTGATCGTTTAGTATGTTGCTATTGCTTTCTTCATGACTTATACATGTTCCTATAACTATGAGATTATGCAACTCCCGTTTACCGGAGGAACACTTTGGGTGCTACCAAACGTCACAACGTAACTGGGTGATTATAAAGGAGTACTACAGGTGTCTCCAAAGGTACATGTTGGGTTGGCGTATTTCGAGATTAGGTTTTGTCACTCCGATTGTCGGAGAGGTA
The DNA here is from genome assembly GCF_018294505.1 of Triticum aestivum. NCBI lineage: Eukaryota > Viridiplantae > Streptophyta > Magnoliopsida > Poales > Poaceae > Triticum > Triticum aestivum. The sequence continues at coordinate 53,570,251 of NC_057801.1, read as the reverse complement.
TCTCTGGGCCCTCTCGGTAATGCACATCACTTAAGCCTTGCAAGCATTGTAATAATGAGTTAGTTGCCGGATGATGTATTACGTAACGAGTAAAGAGACTTGCCGGTAACGAGATTGAACTAGGTATTGGATACCGACGATCGAATCTCGGGCAAGTAACATACCGATGACAAAGGGAACAACGTATGCGATTTGACCGATAAAGATCTTCGTAGAATATGTAGGAACCAATATGGGCATCCAGGTTCCGCTATTGGTTATTGACCGAGAATAGTTCTAGGTCATGTCTACATAGTTCTCGAACCCGTAGGGTCCGCATGCTTAACGTTACGATGACAATTTTATTATGAGTTTACAAGTTTTGATGTACCGAAGTTTGTTCGGAGTCCCGGATGTGATCACGGACGTAACGAGGAGTCTCGAAATGGTCGAGACATAAAGATTGATATATTGGATGACTATATTCGGACACCGGAAGTGTTCCGGGTGATTTCAGAGAAAACCGGAGTGCCGGAGGGTTACCGGAACCCCCCCCCCCGGAGAGTTAATGGGCCACATGGGCCTTGGTGGGAAGGGAGAGGGGCGGCCAGGGTGGGCCGCGCGCCCCCTCTCCCTCTG
>NC_057801.1:53555224-53569488 GCF_018294505.1 Triticum aestivum | reverse complement strand
CCTCTCCACCTTCCTTTCCCCTCCTAGGAGTAGGAAAGGAGGAGTCCTACTCCTACTAGGAGGAGGACTCCTCCTCCTGGCGCGCCCACAAGGACCGGCCGGCCTCCCCCCTCCCTCCTTTATATACGGGGGTAGGGGGGCACCCCATGGACACAGAAGTTGATCTACGGATCGTTCCTTAGCCGTGTGTGGTGCCCCCCTCCACCATATTCCACCTCGGTCATATCGTCGCGGAGTTTAGGCGAAGCCCTGCGCCGGTAGAACATCATCATCATCACCACCCCGTCGTGCTGACGGAACTCATCCCCGAAGCTTTGCTGGATCGGAGCCCGGGGATCGTCATCGAGCTGAACGTGTGCTGAACTCGGAGGTGCCGTACGTTCGGTGCTTGGATCGGTCGGATCGTGAAGACGTACAACTACATCAACCGTGTTGTGCTAACGCTTCCGCTTACGGTCTATGAGGGTACGTGGACAACACTCTCCCCTCTCGTTGCTATGCATCACCATGATCTTGCGTGTGCGTAGGATTTTTTTTTGAAATTACTACGTTCCCCAACAGTGGTATCAGAGCCTAGGTTTTATGCGTTGATGTTATATGCACGAGTAGAACACAAGTGAGTTGTGGGCGATACAAGTCATACTGCTTACCAGCATGTCATACTTTGGTTCGGCGGTATTGTGAGATGAAGCGGCCCGGACCGACATTACGCGTACGCTTACGCGAGACTAGTTTCACCGTTACGAGCACTCGTGCTTAAAGGTGGCTAGCGGGTGTTTGTCTCTCTCACTTTAGCTGAATCGAGTGTGGCTATGCCCGGTCCTTGCAAAGGTTAAAACATCACCAACTTGACGAACTATCGTTGTGGTTTTTATGCGTAGGTAAGAACGGTTCTTGCTCAGCCCGTAGCAGCCACGTAAAACTGGCAACAACAAAGTAGAGGACGTCTAACTTGTTTTTGCAGGGCATGCTGTGATGTGATATGGTCAAGACGTGATGCTATATTTTATTGTATGAGATGATCATGTTTTGTAACCGAAGTTATCGGCAACTGGCAGGAGCCATATGGTTGTCGCTTTATTGTATGAAATGCAAACGCCCTGTAATTGCTTTACTTTATCACTAAGCGGTAGCGATAGTCGTAGAAGCAATAGATGGCGTAACGACAACGATGCTACGATGGAGATCAAGGTGTCGCGCCGGTAACGATGGTGATCACGATGGTGCTTCGAAGATGGAGATCACAAGCACAAGATGATGATGGCCATATCATATCACTTATATTGATTGCATGTGATGTTTATCCTTTATGCATCTTATCTTGCTTTGATTGACGGTAGCATTTTAAGATGATCTCTCACTAATTATCAATAAGTGTTCTCCCTAAGTATGCACCGTTGCGAAAGTTCTTCATGCTGAGACACCACGTGATGATCGGGTGTGATAGGCTCTACGTTCAAATACAACGGGTGCAAAACAGTTGCACACGCGGAATACTCGGGTTAAACTTGACGAGCCTAGCATATACAGATATGGCCTCGGAACACGGAGACCGAAAGGTCGAGCGTGAATCATATAGTAGATATGATCAACATATTGATGTTCACCATTGAAACTACTCCATCTCACATGATGATCAGACATGGTATAGTTGATATGGATCACGTAATCACTTAGAGGATTAGAGGGATGTCTTTCTAAGTGGGAGTTCTTAAGTAATATGATTAATTAAACTTTAATTTATCATGAACTTAGTCCTGGTAGTATTTTGCAAATTGTGTTGTAGATCAATAGCTTGCGTTGTTGCTTTCATATGTTTATTTTGATATGTTCCTAGAGAAAATTGTGTTGAAAAATGTTAGTAGCAATGATGCGGATTGGATCCGTGATCTGAGGTTTATCCTCATTGCTGCACAGAAGAATTATGTCCTTAATGCACCGCTAGGTGACAGACCTATTGCAGGAGCAAATGCAGATGTTATGAACGTTTGGCTAGCTCAATATGATGACTACTTGATAGTTTAGTGCACCATACTTAACAGCTTAGAATCGGGACTTCAAAGACGTTTTGAATGTCATGGACCATATGAGATGTTCCAGGAGTTGAAGTTAATATTTCAAGCAAATACCCGAGTTGAGAGATATGAAGTCTCCAACAAGTTCTATAGCTAAAAGATGGGGGAGAATCGCTCAACTAGTTAGCATGTGCTCAGATTGTCTGGGTACTACAATCGCTTGGATCATGTGGGAGTTAATCTTCCAGATAAGATAGTGATTGACAGAATTCTCTAGTCACCACCACCAAGTTAGTAGAACTTCGTGATGAACTATAATATGCAAGGGATGATGAAAACAATTCCCAAGCTCTTCGCGATGCAAAAATTGGCGAAGGTAGAAATCAAAGAAAAACATCAAAGTGTTGATGGTGGACAAGATCACTAGTTTCAAGAAAAAGGGCAAAGGGAAGAAGGGGAACTTCATGAAGAACAACAAGCAAGTTGCTGCTCAAGTGAAGAAGCCCAAGTCTGGACCTAAGCCTAAGACTAAGTGATTCTACTGCAAAGGGACTGGTCACTGGAAGTGGAACTACCCCAAGTATTTGGCGGATAAGAAGGATGGCAAAAGTGAACAAAGGTATATTGGATATGCTTGTTATTGATGTGTACTTTACTAGTGTTTATAGCAACCCCTCGGCATTTTGATACTGGTTCAGTTGCTAAGAGTAGTAACTCGAAACGGGAGTTGCAGAATAAACAGAAAATAGTAAAAAGGCAAGGTGACGATGTGTGTTGGAAGTAGTTCCAAGATCGATATGATCATCATCGCACACTCCCTATACTTTCGGGATTAGTGTTGAAACTAAATAAGTGTTATTTGGTGTTTACGTTGAGCATGAATATGATTTGATCATGTTTATTGCAATACGGTTATTCATTTAAGTAAGAGAATAAATTGTTGTTCTGTTTACATGAATAAAACCTTATATGGTTACACACCCAATGAAAATGGTTCGTTGGATCTCGATCGTAGTGATACACATATTCATAATATTGAAACCAAAAGATGAAAAGTTAATAATGATAGTGCAACTTGTTTGTGGCACTGCCGTTTGGGTCATATCGGTGTAAAGCGCATGAAGAAACTCCATACAGATGGATTTTTGGAATCACTTGGTTATGAATCATTTGATGCTTGCGAACCGTTCCTTTTGGGCAAGATGACTAAAACTCCATTCTCCGGAACAATGGAACAAGCTACTGACTTATTGGAAATAATACATACCGATGTATGCGATCCAATGAGTGTTGATGCTCGTGACAAGTATCATTATTTTCTGACCTTCACAGTTGATTTGAGCAGATATGGGTATATCTACTTAATGAAACATAAGTCTGAAATGTTTGAAAAGTTCAAAGAATTTCAGAGTGAAGTTGAAAATCATCGTAACAAGAAAATAAAATTTCTACGATCTGATCGTGGAGGAGAATATTTGAGTTACGAGTTTGGTCTACATTTGAAACAATGCAGAATAGTTTCGCAACTCACGCCATCTGGAACACCACAATGTAATGGTGTGTCCGAATGTCGTAATCGTACTTTACTAGATATGGTGCGATCTATGATGTCTCTTATCAGTTTACCACTATCGTTTTTGGGGTTATGCATTAGAGACAGCTGCATTCACGTTTAATAGCGCAACATCTAAATCCATTGGGATGACGCCTTATAAACTGTGGTTTAGCAAGAAACCAAAGTTGTCATTTCTTAAAGTTTGGGGCTGCGATGCGTAGGTGAAAAAGTTTCAACCTGATAAGCTTGAACCCAAATCGGAGAAGTGCGTCTTCATAGAATACTCAAAGGAAACTGTTGGGTACACCTTCTATCACAGATCCAAACGCAATATATTCGTTGCTAAAATGGATCCTTTCTAGAGAAGGAGTTTCTCTCGAAAGAAGTGAGTGGGAGGAAAGTAGAACTTGATGAGGTAATTGTACCTTCTCCCTTATTGGAAAGTAGTTCACCACAGAAATCGGTTCCAGTGATTCCTACACCAATTAGTGAGGAAGTTAATGATGATGATCATGTAACTTCAGATCAAGTTACTACCGAATCTTGTAGGTAAACCAGAGTAAGATCCGCACCAGAGTGGTACGGCAATCTTGTTCTAAAAGTCATGCTACTAGATCATGATGAACCTACGAACTATGAGGAAGCGATGATGAGCCCAGATTCCACGAAATGGCTTGAGGCCATAAAATCTGAGATATGATCCATGTATGAGAACAAAGTATGGACTTTGATTGACTTGCTCGATGATCAACAAGCCATGTTAAATAAATGGATCTTCAAGAGGAAGACGGACACTGATAGTAGTGTTACTATCTACTAAGCTTGACTTGTTGCGAAAGGTTTTCAACAAGTTCAAGGTGTTGAATACGATGAGATTTTCTCACTCGTATCGAAGCTTAAGTGTGTCTGAATCATGTTAGCAATTGCCACATTTTATGAAATCTGGCAAATGGATGTCAAAACTGCATTCCTTAATGGATTTTAAAGAAGAGTTGTATATGATGCAACCAGAAAGTTTTTGTCAATCCTAAAGATGCTAACAAAGTGTGCAAGCTCCAGCAATCCATCAATGGACTGGTGCAAGCATCTCGGAGTTGGAATATACGCTTTGATGAGTTGATCAAAGCATATGGTTTTATACAGACTTTTGGAAGATCTGTATTTACAAGAAAGTGAGTGGGAGCACTACAACATTTCTGATAAGTATATGTGAATGACATATTATTAATTGGAAATGATGTAGAATTTTCTGGAAAGCATAAAGGAGTGTTTGAAAGAAGTTTTTTTAAAGAAAGACCTTGGTGAAGCTGCTTACACATTGAGCACCAAGATCTATATAGATAGATCAAGACGCTTGATATGAGAACATACCTTTATAAATTTTTGAAGTAGTTCAAAATGGAACAGTCAAAGAAAGAGTTCTTGCCTGTGTTGCAAGGTGTGAAGTTGAGTAAGACTCAAAACCCGACTATGGCAGAAAATAGAAAGAGAATGAAAATTCATACCCTATGCCTCAGTCATAGGTTCTATAAAGTATGCTATGCTGTGAACCAGACCTATTGTATACCTTGCTCTGAGTTTGGCAAAGGAATACAATTTTGATCTAATAGTAGATCACTGGACAGCGGTCAAGAATATCCTTAGTGAGGACCAAGGAATTACTTCTCGATTATGGAGGTGATAAAAGAGCCCGTCGTAAAAAGTTACATCGGTGCAAGCTTTTACACCAATCCAGATGACTCTAAGTCTCAATCTAGATACATATTGAAAGTGGGAGCAATTAGCTAGAGTAGCTCCGTGTAGAGCATTGTAGACATAGAATATTTGCAAAATACATACGGCTCTGAATGTGACAGACCCATTGACTAAACTCCTCTCACGAGCAAAACATGATCATACCTTAGTACTCTTTTGGGTGTTAATCACATAGCGATGTGAACTAGATTATTGACTCTAGTAAACCCTTTGGGTGTTGATCACATGACGATGTGAACTATGGGTGTTAATCACATACATATGTGAATATTGGTGTTGAATCACATGATGATGTGAACTAGATTATTGACTCTAGTGCAAGTGGGAGACTGAAGGGAATATGCCCTAGAGGCAATAATAAAGTTATTATTTATTTCCTTATATCATGATAAATGTTTATTATTCATGCTAGAATTGTATTAACCGGAAACATAATACATGTGTGAATACATAGACAAACATAGTGTCACTAGTATGCCTCTACTTGACTAGCTCGTTTATTAAAGATGGTTATGTTTCCTAGCCATGGACAAATGAGTTGTCATTTGATTAACGGGATCACATCATTAGAAGAATTATGTGATTGACTTGACCCATTCTGTTAGCTTAGCACTTGATCGTTTAGTATGTTGCTATTGCTTTCTTCATGACTTATACATGTTCCTATAACTATGAGATTATGCAACTCCCGTTTACCGGAGGAACACTTTGGGTGCTACCAAACATCACAAGTAACTGGGTGATTATAAAGGAGTACTACAGGTCTCTCCAAAGGTACATGTTGGGTTGGCGTATTTCGAGATTAGGTTTTGTCACTCCAATTGTCGGAGAGGTATCTCTGGGCCCTCTCGGTAATGCACATCACTTAAGCCTTGCAAGCATTGTAACTAATGAGTTAGTTGCCGCATGATGTATTACGTAACGAGTAAAGAGACTTGCCGGTAACGAGATTGAACTAGGTATTGGATACCGACGATCGAATCTCGGGCAAGTAACATACCGATGACAAAGGGAACAACGTATGCGGTTTGACCGATAAAGATCTTCGTAGAATATGTAGGAACCAATATGGGCATCCAGGTTCTGCTATTGGTTATTGACCGAGAATAGTTCTAGATCATGTCTACATAGTTCTCGAACCCGTAGGGTCCGCACGCTTAACGTTACGATGACAGTTTTATTATGAGTTTACAAGTTTTGATGTACCGAAATTTGTTCGGAGTCCCGGATGTGATCACGGACGTAACGAGGAGTCTCAAAATGGTCGAGACATAAAGATTGATATATTGGATGACTATATTTGGACACCGGAAGTGTTCCGGGTGATTTCAGAGAAAACCGGAGTGCCGGAGGGTTACCGGAAATCCGCCCGGAGAGTTAATGGGCCACATGGGCCTTGGTGGGAAGAGAGAGGGGGCGACCAGGGTGGGCCGCACGCCCCGTCTCCCTCTGGTCCGAATTGGACTAGGAGGGGCGGCGGCGCCCCCCTCTTTCCTTCCCCCCTCTCCCCCTTCCTTTCCCTTCCTAGTAGGAGTAGGAAAGGAGGAGTCCTACTCCTACTAGGAGGAGGACTCCTCCTCCTGGCGCGCCCACAAGGGCCGGCCGGCCTCCCCCCTCCCTCCTTTATATACGGGGGCAGGGGGGCACCCCATGGACACAGAAGTTGATCTACGGATCGTTCCTTAGCCGTGTGCGGTGCCCCCCTCCACCATATTCCACCTCGGTCATATCGTCGCGGAGTTTAGGCGAAGCCCTGCGCTGGTAGAACATCATCATCGTCACCACGTCGTCGTGCTGACGGAACTCATCCCCGAAGCTTTGCTGGATCAGATCCCGGGGATCGTCATCGAGCTGAACGTGTGCTGAACTCGGAGGTGCCGTACGTTCGGTGCTTGGATCGGTCGGATCGTGAAGACGCACGACTACATCAACCGCGTTGTGCTAACACTTCCGCTTACGGTCTACGAGGGTACGTGGACAACACTCTCCCCTCTCGTTGCTATGCATCACCATGATCTTGCGTGTGCGTAGGATTTTTTTTTGAAATTACTACATTCCCCAACAGCCGGCCCCCTTCCTCCTTCTCCTATAAATAGAGGGGCGAGGGGAGGGCTGCAGCAACACACCTAAGGCTCAGCCCGTCCCCTCCCCAACACCTCTCCTCCTCTGCAAGAGCTTGGCGAAGCCCTGCCGGAGTACTGCCTCTCCATCACCACCACGCCGTCGTGCTACTATTGGAGCCCTCTTCCTCAACCTCTCCCTCCTCCTTGCTAGATCAAGGCGCGGGAGATGTCACCGGGTTGCACGTGTGTTGAACGCGGAGGTGCCGTTGTTCGGTGCTAAGATCGGAATCCACCGCGATATGAATCGCTTTGAGTACGACTCCCTCATCCGCATTCTTGTAACGCTTTTGTCTCGCGGTCTTCAAGGGTATGAAGATGCACTCCTCTCTCTCTTGTTGCTAGTTACTCCATAGATTGATCTTGGTGATGTGTAGAAATTTTTTATTTTCTGCAACGATCCCCAACAGTGGTATCAGAGCCATGTTTATGCGTAGTTTCTATGCACGAGTAGAACACAATTTTGTTGTGGGCGTAGATTTTGTCAATTTACTTTCCGCTACTAGTCTTATATTGTTTCGGCATCATCGTGGGATGAAGCGGCCCGGACCGACCTTACACGTACGCTTACGTGAGACAGGTTCCACCGACTGACATGCACTAGTTGCATAAGGTGGCTAGCGGGTGTCTCTCTCTCCCACCTTAGTCGGATCGGATTCGATGAAAAGGGTCCTTATGAAGGGTAAATAGAAATTGGCATATCACGTTGTGGTTTTGGCGTAGGTAAGAAATGTTCTTGCTAGAACCCTACTGCAGCCACGTAAAAACATGCAACAACAATTAGAGGATGTCTAACTTGTTTTTGCAGCATATGCCTTGTGATGTGATATGGCCAAAAAGGATGTGATGAATGAAATATATGTGATGTATGAGATTGATCGTGTTCTTGTAATAGGAATCACGATTTGCATGTCGATGAGTATGACAACTGGCAGGAGCCATAGGAGTTGTCTTTATTTATTGTATGACCTGCGTGTCACTGAATAACGCCATGTAATTACTTTACTTCATCGCTAAACCGTTAGCCATAGTAGTAGAAGTAATAGTTGGCGAGACAACTTCATGGAGACACGATGATGGAGATCATGATGATGGAGATCATGGTGTCACGCCGGTGACGATGATGATCATGGCGCTCCGAAGATGGAGATCAAAAGGAGCAAAATGATATTGGCCATATCATGTCACTATTTGATTACATGTGATGTTTATCATGTTTTTGCATCTTATTTGCTTAGAATGACAATAGTAAATAAGATGATCCCTCATAATAATTTCAAGAAAGTGTTTCCTCTAACTGTGCGCCGTTGCGAAAGTTCGTTGTTTCGAAGCACCACGTGATGATCGGGTGTGATAGATTCTACGTTCGCATACAACGGGTGTAAGCCAGATTTACACATGCAAAACACTTAGGTTGACTTGACGAGCCTAGCATGTACAGACATGGCCTCGGAACACAAGAGACCGAAAGGTCGAACATGAGTCGTATAGAAGATACGATCAACATGAAGATGTTCACCGATGATGACTAGTCCGTCTCACGTGATGATCGGACACGGCCTAGTTGACTTGGATCATGTATCACTTAGATGACTAGAGGGATGTCTATCTGAGTGGGAGTTCATTAAGTAATTTGATTAGATGAACTTAATTATCATGAACTTAGTCTAAAACTTTTGCAAAATGTCCTGTAGGATCAAATGGCCCATGCTCATGTCAACCTCAACTTCAACGCGTTCCTAGAGAAAACCAAGCTGAAAGACGATGGTAGCAACTATACGTTCTGGGTCCGGAACTTGAGGATCATCCTCATAGCTTCCAAGAAAGCATATGTCCTAGAAGCACCGCTAGGTGAAGCACCCGTCCCAGCGAACCAAGACGTTATGAACGCTTGGCAGTCGTGTGTTGATGATTACTCCCTCGTTCAGTGCGGCATGCTTTACAGCTTAGAACCGGGGCTCCAAAAGTGTTTTGAGCAACACGGAGCATATGAGATGTTCCAGGAGCTGAAAATGGTTTTCCAAGATCATGCCCGGTTCGAGAGATATGAAGTCTCCGACAAGTTCTACAGTTGTAAGATGGAGTAAAATAGTTCTGTCAACAAGCACATACTCAAAATGTCTGGGTTGCACAACCGCTTGTCCTAGCTGGACATTAACCTCCCGGATGAGGCGGTCATTGACAAAATCCTTCAGTCGCTCCCACCTAGCTACAAGAGCTTTGTGATGAACTAAAATATGCAGGGAATGGTGAAAACTATTCCTGAGGTATTTTCAATGCTGAAATCAGCAGAGGTAGAAATAAAAAAGGAACATCAAGTGTTGATGGTCAATAAAACCACTAGTTTCAAGAAAGGCAAGGGTAAGAAGAACTTCAAGAAGGACGACAAGGAGTTGCCGCGCCCGGTAAGCCAGTTGCTGGGAAAAAGCCAAAGCACGGACCCAAACCTGAGACTGAGTGCTTTTATTGCAAGGGGAATGGTCTCGAAGCGGAACTGCCCTAAGTACTTAGCGAATAAGAAGGCCGGCAACACCAAAGGTATATGTGATATACATGTTATTGATGTGTACCTTACCAGTACACGTAGTAGCTCCTGGGTATTTGATACCGGTGCGGTTGCTCATATTTGTAACTTAAAACAGGAGCTGCGGAATAAGCGGAGACTAGCGAAGGACGAGGTGACTATGCACGTCGGGAAAGGTTCCAAGGTCGATGTGATCGTCGTCGGCACACTAACTCTACATTTACCTACGGGATTAGTTTTAAACCTCAATAATTGTTATTTAGTGCCAGAGCATGAACATTGTATCTGGATCTTGTTTAATACGAGATGGCTACTCATTTAAATCCGAGAATAATGGTTGTTCTATTTATATGAGAGATATGTTTTATGGTCATGCCCCGCTGGTCAATGGTTTATTCTTAATGAATCTCGAACATGATGTTACACATATTCATAGTGTGAGTACCAAAAGATGTAAGATTGATAATGATAGTCCCACATATCTGTGGCACTACCGCCTTGGTCACATTGGTGTCAAACGCATGAAGAAGCTCCATGCAGATGGACTTTTGGAGTCTCTTGATTTCGAATCATTTGACACGTGCGAACCATGCCTCATGGGCAAAATGACCATGACTCCGTTCTCCGGAACAATGGAGCGAGAAACCAACTTATTGGAAATTACACATACTAATGTGTGCGGTCCAATGAGCGTTGAGGCCTCGCGGTGGCTATCGTTATGTTCTCACCCTCACTGATGACTTAAGTAGATATGGGTATGTCTACTTAATGAAACACAAGTCTGAGACCTTTGAAAAGTTCAAGGAATTTCAGAATGAGGTAGAGAATCAACGTGACAGAAAAAAGTTCTTACGATCAGATCATGGGGGAGAATATTTAAGTCACGAGTTTGGTACGCACTTAAGGAAATGTGGAATTGTTTCACAACTCACACCGCCTGGAACACCTCAGCGTAACGGTGTGTCCGAACATCGTAATCGCACTCTATTGGATATGGTGCGGTCTATGATGTCTCTTATCGATTTACCACTATCATTTTGGGGATACGCTTTAGAGACAGTTGCATTCACTTTAAATAGGGCACCGTATAAATCCGTTGAGACGACACTGTATGAATTATGGTTTGGAAAGAAACCTAAGCTATCGTTTCTAAAAGTTTGGGGACGCGATGCTTATGTCAAGAAACTTCAACCTGAAAAGCTCGAACCCAAGTCGGAAAAATGCGTCTTCATAGGATACCCTAAGGAAACCATTGGGTATACCTTCTACCTCAGATCCGAAGGCAAGATCTTTGTTGCCAAGAATGGGTCCTTTCTAGAGAAAGAGTTTCTCTCGAAAGAAGTAAGTGGGAGGAAGGTGGAACTTGATGAAGTACTACCTCTTTAGCCGGTAAGTAGCGCAGCTCAGGAAGATGTTCCTGTGGTGCCTGCACCGACTGGAGAGGAAGTTAATGATGATGATCACGGTACTTCGGATCAAGTTACTACTGAACTTCGTAGGTCCACAAGGACACGTTCCATACCAGAATGGTATGGCAACCCTGTCCTGGAAATCATGTTGTTAGACAACGGTGAACCTTCGAACTATGAAGAAGCGATGGCGGGCCCAGATTCCAACAAATGGCTTGAAGCCATGCAATCCGAGATAGGATCCATGTATGAAAACAAAGTATGTACTTTGACAGACTTGCCCGATGATCGGCGAGGGATAGAAAATAAATGGATCTTTAAGAAGAAGACGGACGTGGATGGTAATGTTACCATCTATAAAGCTCGACTTGTCGCTAAGGGTTATCGACAAGTTCAAGGGGTTGACTACTACGAGACTTTCTCTCCCGTAGCGAAGCTGAAGTCCGTCCGAATCATGTTAGCAATTGCTGCATACTATGATTATGAGATATGGCAAATGGACGTCAACGCGGCATTCCATAACGGCTATCTTAAGGAAGAATTGTATATGATGCAGCCGGAAGGTTTTGTCGATCCCAAGAATGCTAACAAGGTATGCAAGCTCCAGCGATCCATCTATGGGCTGGTGCAAGCATCTCGGAGTTGGAACATTCGCTTTGATGAGATGATCAAAACATTTGGGTTTATGCAGACCTATGGAGAAGCCTGCGTTTACAAGAAAGTGAGTGGGAGCTCTGTAGCATTTCTCATATTATATGTGGATGACATACTTTTGATGGGAAATGATATCGAACTTTTGGACAACATAAAGGCCTACTTGAATAAGTGTTTTTCAATGAAGGACCTTGGAGAAGCTCCTTATATATTAGGCATCAAGATCTATAGAGATAAATCAAGACGCCTCATAGGTCTTTCACAAAGCACATACCTTGATAAGATAATGAAGAAGTTCAATATGGATCAGTCCAAGAAGGGGTTCTTGCCTCTGTTGCAAGGTGTGAAATTGAGCTCGGCTCAATCCCCGACCACGGCAGAAGATAAAGAAAAGATGAGTGTCATCCCCTATGCCTCGGCCATAGGGTCTATTATGTATGCCATGCTATGTACAAGACCTGATGTAAACCTTGCCGTAAGTTTGGTAGCAAGATACCAAAGTAATCCTGGCATGGAACACTGGACAGCGGTCAAGAATATCCTAAAGTACCTGAAAAGGACTAAGGATATGTTTCTCATTTATGCAGGTGATGAAGAGCTCATCGTAAAGGGTTACGTCGATTCTAGCTTCGACACAGATCTGGATGACTCCAAGTCACAAACCGGATACGTGTATATTTTGAATGGTGGGGCAGTAAGCTGGTGCAGTAGCAAGCAAAGAGTTGTGGCGGGATCTACATGTGAAGCGGAGTACATGGCAGCCTCGGAGGCAGCACATGAAGCAATCTGGATGAAGGAGCTCATCACCGACCTAGGAGTTATTCCCAATGCGTCGGGGCCGATCACTCTCTTCTGTAACAAAACTGGATCTATTACCCTTGCCAAGGAGCCCAGGTTTCACATCAAGCGCCGCTTCAACTCCATTCATGAAAATGTTCAAGATGGAGACATAGATATTTGCAAAGTGCACACGGATCTGATTGTCGCAGATCCATTGACTAAACCTCTTCCGCGAGCAAAACATGATCAACACCAGAACTCTATGGGTTTTCGATTCATCACAGTGTAACTAGATTACTGACTCTAGTGCAAGTGGGAGACTGTTGGAAATATGCCCTAGAGGCAATAATAAAATGATTATTATTATATTTCCTTGTTCATGATAATTGTCTATTGTTCATGCTATAATTGTATTAACCGGAAACAGTGATACATGTGTGAATACATAGACCACAACATGTCTCTAGTGAGCCTCTAGTTGACTAGCTCGTTGATCAACAGATGGTCATGGTTTCCTGACTATGGACATTGGATGTCATTGATAATGAGATCACATCATTAGGAGAATGATGTGATGGACAAGACCCAATACAAAGCATAGTACAAGATCATGTAGTTCGTCTGCTAAAGCTTTTCTAATGTCAAGTATCATTTCCTTAGACCATGAGATTTTGTAACTCCCAGATACCGTAGGAGTGCTTTGGGTGTACCAAACTTCAAAACGTAACTGGGTGACTATAAAGGTGCACTGCAGGTATCTCCGAAAGTGTCTGTTGGGTTGGCGCGAATCGAGACTGGAATTTGTCACTTCGTATGACGGAGAGGTATCTTTGGGCCCACTCGGTAATGCATCATCATAATGAGCTCAATGTGACTAAGTGGTTAGTCACGTGATCATGCATTATGTAGTGAGTAAAGTGACTTGCCGGTAACTAGATTGAATGAGGTATTGGGATACCGACGATTGAATCTCGGGCAAGTAACGTACCGATTGACAAAGGGAATTGCATACGGGATTACTTGAATCCTCGACATCGTGGTTCATCCGATGAGATCATCATGGAACATGTGGGAGCCAACATGGGTATCCAGATCCCGCTGTTGGTTATTGGCCGAAGAGCTGTCTCAGTCATGTCTGCGTGATTCCCGAACCCGTAGGGTCTACACACTTAAGGTTCGATGATGCTAGGGTTATTAGGAAGAATTGTATGTGATTACCGAATGTTGTTTGGAGTTCTGGATGAGATCCCGGACATCACGAGGAGTTCCGGAATGGTCCGGAGGTGAAGATTTATATATGGGAAGTTGTCATACGGTCACCGGAAAAGTTCGGGGGCATACCGGTATTGTACCGGGGCCACCGGAGGGGTTCCGGGGGTCCACCGGGAGGGGTCACGTCTCTCGGAGGGCCTCATGGGCCGTAGTGGGAAGGGAACCAGCCCTTGGAGGGCT
>NC_057801.1:53548018-53554853 GCF_018294505.1 Triticum aestivum | reverse complement strand
GGGGCGCCCCCTTGCTTGGGGGGCAAGCCCCCTCCCCTTGGCCGCCCCCCTCTAGATCTCATCTAGAGGGGGTCGGCCCCCTTCCCCCTTCTCCTATAAATAGAGGGGTGAGGGGAGGGCTGCAGCAACACACCTAAGGCGCAGCCCCTCCCCTCCCAAACACCTCTCCTCCTCCGCAAGAGCTTGGCGAAGTCCTGCCGGAGTACTGCCTCTCCATCACCACCCTACCGTCGTGCTGCTGTTGGAGCCCTCTTCCTCAACCTCTCCCTCCTCCTTGCTGGATCAAGGCGCAGGAGACGTCACCGGGCTGCACGTGTGTTGAACGCGGAGGTGCCATTGTTCGGTGCTAAGATCGGAATCCACCGCGATCTGAATCGCTTCGAGTACGAATCCCTCATCCGCGTTCTTGTAACGCTTCCGTCTCGCGGTCTTCAAGGGTATGAAGATGCACTCCTCTCTCTCTCTCGTTGCTAGTTACTCCATAGATTGATCTTGGTGATGCGTAGAATTTTTTTTGTTTTCTGCAACGATCCCCAACACCTCCCTTGTAGGCCAGCTCATTTTCTTCATCACGCGAGACCGATGAAAATGAAGACTTGGATGACACTGCGGCAGGCCCTACTCCAACAACTGAACCCAACAATGCTGGCGCTCCTCCATCAACCTCGTGATGATATTCTTCACAGGCGTTAGTCCTCATTTTTCGTCCCTTTTGGTCATTTGATGACAAAGGGGGAGAAATTTGTGTTAGTCTTCAAGCGGGTCTATCTATATGGGCATTTTTCTTAAGTTGCAACTCTCGCTCTTCTGAAGTGTTTGTTGATCAAGTTGTAAAATTAAGTCTGATGGTGACCTGATACTTTTGCTATGTTTTTCTGCATGTTATTTCCTCATATATGTTATGCACGCATGCTGAATTACATCAGTCACCATATTTCATCATGCATTTCCAATTCTTCATTCGATATGTTAAATGCGTGTATGAATTACAAGATATAGGGGGAGATCTCGATGATTCTACTGTTCAAATGTGCATTGCTTCAAAAGAAAATTCCTCATGATGCACGTCTTTAGGGGGAGTTCCTCTATATCTTGCAAAAAAATTCCTCAATAACGAGCACTTTCAATTCATATGTTTATCCCCATTGAAAACTTAACCTATATTGTCATCAATCACCAAAAAGGGGGAGATTGTAAGTGCATCTAGTGCCCCTTAGTGATTTTGGTGTATTGAAGACTTATATGTTAAGGGACTAATATGTTTGTGAGTGTACACAGGCTCTATAAGTCAATGAGGAGTTTGATATTTATAGTGAAAGTCGGCCCCTATAAGTCAATGAGGATTATGAAGCGTGAAGACTTTTGTTTTTGTAGTTTCATTTTCTCTTTCTTGAGTCATAGGAAACACTGTACTGTTAAAGGGGGTCGAGGTAATACTAAGGAAACTAATTTCCAAGTGATGCTCATCTTAAAATCCCACACCTACCCAATCCTTTCGAGTGAAGCCATTAGAAATATCATATTAGTTCAGTCAATTTCTTCAGTGACAGAGATGAAGTTCTTCTGGTCTCTGAGGAATTTGTTCTGACTGAGGAGTTAGGAATTCGCCAGTGCGGATTGCCGACACAGTGAGGAACATGATAGCCCTGAGGAATTCGAACCTCAAATCGGCCGTTGGTGTGCTACGCGCCAGCTGTCCAAAATATCCTACCACCTAACGGTCATATCATTGCATGCTATTTATGTCTTATCATGTCGAGTTGCTCCTTAGGCTATAAATAGCCGCCCCCTACAACCACTAGTTGGTTGGCTGCTCCGAGAGAAACTAACACTTGACAATTGAGAGCATCCCATCCTCCGAGGACTTTGAGCGAAACCATCAAGTGAGGAAAACCCAAATCCCAAACCCAAACCTACAAACCCAAAGTGATTGAGCATCACTGAAGAGATTGTTCCTGTGTGGAACCGACGCTTGTTACCTTTGAGGACTGTGTATCCTCCAGACGGTTAGGTGTCATGGTCTGAGCATCCAAGAGGAATTGTGCATCGCCGAGTGACCAAGTCTGTGAAGGTTTGGAAGTCACCTGTGAAGACTTACCATGAGTGTTGGGCGAGGTCTGTGTGATCTTAGCACAAGGAGAATACGGTGAGGACTGTGTGTCCGGGACTGTGTGTCCACGAGTTTAAATACTCACCCGCTCCAACCAGACGTACAACTGCCACAACAGTTGGAACTGGTCTACCAAATCATTGTCTTCACCAAGCCTACTGGTTCTTTTTCCTCAACCCTTTCATTTCCTCATTCATGTGTTGATGAACCTGATTATTATTGTTTGAAGATTTTGACTGAAGACTTTCTCTATTTCCTCAATCAAATTTCTTTAGTCACATTGTCTTCGACTTGCTTATTCTGTGTTTACGCTTTCTGTACTCTGTGTTTGTCTTTCATTTCATCATGATGACTATGCTATTGCTCTGTTATGCTTATACCTGAGTACTTATTCCACTGCTTGTAGTTCGTGACTTAGGAATTCCCTCACCCTGAAATTCCCCAGTGACGAATTTGTAAAAATCGCCTATTCACCCCCCTCTAGTCGACTTAACGCACTTTCAGTTATGCTTTTGCCTGTAACGCTATACAATGCAGAGAGCTACTCCCATTTTGGTTGCTTGAATTGGGAAGCACTGTGCAAGGCGTATAGTTTTCAGGAGGGTATACATGTCACCTTTCATCTTGGTGATCCTGAAGATGACATCGACGAAGATAATATCGATATTTGGGTCAATGTTGATACGCTTCCACTTCTACCTCTATGTGAGTTTCTCAAACATATTTATTAAGTAATTTATATTGCTTATTTAAAAATAGTTGACAGCTTATTTCCATTCTTCAAAAAATGTATGGAAAGTAGTAGACAAAACCTGCTACAGTTATGGGTCTGAGCTAACTTGCGAGGAGATAAATCATTTTGTTTCATGGATTAATGATGTTGAGACTTTTAAGACGAGTCATCATATCCCTCCAAGTTATGGTCAATATGTGCCA
This sequence comes from Triticum aestivum, assembly GCF_018294505.1. Classification (NCBI taxonomy): domain Eukaryota; kingdom Viridiplantae; phylum Streptophyta; class Magnoliopsida; order Poales; family Poaceae; genus Triticum; species Triticum aestivum. The sequence continues at coordinate 53,551,807 of NC_057801.1, read as the reverse complement.
CTAATGCACATGTTGAACTATGTTAACATCCATCAAGATATCATGGTAAGATTTTTCCTATTATGTCACCAGTGCATTTTTTGCATATATTCTTCTTAAGGTAAACGACATTATGCTAAGTGATGTTCTTCAATAGAAACTCCCGGCGGATTGTGTATCTCATCTTATGAAAATGAAAAGTGAAATGAACATTATAATCTTACGGCCAATTTGTCCTACGCTTCACCTCAGTGCATACACGATTCATCGAGGTGATGGCATTCTCACAATCAAAGACTGGAGAAAAGTTCTAAATGATCGCAGAAAAACTATTTGGGGGCAACATCAAGCGCAACCCACAAATGGGAGACAGGTTCATCTGTATTCTCCATAATGGAGAATCAGGGGTTTACCTGTTTTATGTTATTTTACCTTTGAGAGAGTAGCAGGTCTTAGGTAGTTATGTGCTACACTGTGCTAGAATGATGATCTAGTTCTTATATGACTATGATGATGAGTTGTTATCATGATGATGATGAGTTACATGCCACATTGTGCTAGAATGATGTGCTAGTTCCTATATGATTATGATGATGAGTTATTATTACAATGATTATGATGATGTGTGAGTTCTTATATGAATATGATGATGAGTTATTATGATCATGTTGAGTTATTATATCACTACTAGGGAAAACCCTAGCAGTAGCGCGTGTTTAAAGCCTATCAGTAGCGCGGTTCCCGCGCTACTAGAAAGGCGCTACAGCTAAAGGTTAGCAGTAGTGTGGGTTGGACCATGCTAGTGCTATATCGACTTATAGTAGCAGCACTTTCTACAACGAGCGCTACTGGTAATTAGTAGTAGCACTTCTCCTAGCACGCGCTACTACTATTATTCTGTATTTCTTTTTTATTTCATGTTGTATTCATACACCTTTATACAAGTTTTCATACCGCAACAATTTAGAGAATGATTTTACATCATAATGAGTTATTACATCAGTGGGAGAAAGAACCGTGGACTAGTTTCAAGTGGATGGACATCCACTTGAAACTAATCCGCGGTTCTTTCACCCAATGATATAATAAATATCATCATCATCATCATCATATCAATAACAACTTATCATCATAATACATCATTGTCATATAACACCTCCTCATGATCATCGTTTTCATCAATGAGACATCACATACAAGTTGGTCACTAGACATAATCACACCTACTCATCATCATCAACTCTCATAAACATACTGTACCTCATAGGACCTACTACATTCTCTTAGGACCTACTATATTATCTTAGGTAAAATAACATAAAACAAGATAGCCCCTGACTCTCCATTATGGAGAATGGAGATTATCCTGTCTCCAATTCTCGCCTTTCGCACAATGTTGCTTCCAAGAACCTCCTTACGACTGTCCATACATTTCTTCCATTCTTTGATTATCATATGTTCACCGTTTTTAGAAATCTGGTATGCACAGGTGAGATTCGTAGGACGACCTGGCTGTATGTTCAAAACATCAAGGCGACCATTCTGATACATCAAATGAGGCACGCAATCCATCAGGATTTTCTATTGAAAAACATAGTAATAACTTTGTAGTTAGCAATGTAGTTCAGTTTTAGAAGTATGCAAAAGATGCATGGATGTCGTAATAGTAAAAAATCTTATCAGGATATCTCCATGGAAGTTATCGTGGTTCAACACATGCACTAGTGGCATGTATTCACCATAATTTGGAGGAGTTCGATAAAAGGAATTGTAATTCTCAATTTCAGTACAATATGCAACCAGATGATTTTTCTCTTGATAAGTTAACTCAGAGCCATAGGTGTAGTTGGTTCTGTCTACCATCTTCCGCATACTCTTTGAAGAATAAAAATAAGCTATCAATGGAAATAAGTTGTCAACTATTTTGAAATAAACAATATAAATTACTTAATAACTATGTTTGAGGAACTCACATAGCGGTAGAATTGGTAGCGTATCAACAAGAACCCAAATGTCCAAATTATCTTGGTCGATGTCAAGATCACCAAGATCCATGATGACAAACATACCCTTTTGAAAATCATACATCTTGCAAAGTGCTTCCCAACCCGGGCAACCAAAATTGGATACGCTCTCAGAATTGTATAGATTTACCTCAAAATCCATACCATGATGGGTCCTTAGGTTAATTTTCTTTGTTTCATTCCTCTCATGATCTTCAAAACACATCCTCTCCAAGACATAGCGTCTTGCATGGCATGGGATAAGCTAGTCGAATTGTAAAAGATGAAAATTACACGTTGAAGTAGTAGATGTCGAGCTTAATTACGAAAAAAACACTTAGCATCGTAGCGTACCGTTTCACAATCGAAGGCCTCCTCGTGCTTAATGTTGAAGCGCCGACCTTCGTCCAGGTGAGGCCTGTCGCAGAAACCCCGGTTGTTGCCACACCAGGAGCACTCCCCGGGACCTTCTTCGTCCGACGACATTTCCTATGTTAATAATTCAAAGATTAAACTTGTACAATTAAATATATGTACTATAAAAACTAAATTAGATCATTATTATTCATCACGGGTTGACTATGGGTCTGTCGAGTCTTTTTTTGAAAACTCTCAGCTCACGTGGTGTACATATTCGACCGTCGGTGATGGTAGCTCCTCCTTTCGTTCCCGAGTGCATTACACCAAATTGTCTAGCACATGGGAACGAAGGAGAAGCTACCCCCACGACAATAGTCGAGATTCTTTATCCTCTCATATATGGTGGATACTCTCCCTCACTGATTCCTCTCTGACATTTGCAACCGTCGGTGATGGTCGTTACTCCTCCTTCCCCTAGTGCATAACAAAGGTCTAGCACCCGGAGAAGAAGGAGAAACGACCCCCACGACAACAGTCGGGATTCTTCGGCCTCGACCATCTTAAAGTCAACCCGAAATATCGTTTAATTATCCTTCTAGAAAATCCAGGCCACTCGATATTTCCTACATATTCTAGCACAAGTCATGCCAAAATTCACGAAAAATTCCGGCATGACCTCTGCTAAAACAGGACATATCGAGCGCCTGAAATTTGCCGGAACAGAAATTAATCAACACTCTGGCAGAACATAGGCCACTCGGAGGTGTAACCTGCAAACATGACCGACCACTTGGGCAACCACATATCCTATTTGAGCAACACAAAATATACATGTTTTTATCTACATCATATCTTATAGGACTCATATTAACATGGAGATTTGGCTGGTCTCACCTCGAGGTCGGAGGGGGTCGGTGACGGGGACGATGGCGGGGATGATGGAGGGGCTGCTTGATTTCTGCAAAAACAATAACCCTATAAATTATCACTAATACATCCCGAATAGTATCATACATATAACATCACTAATACAACTAAAATTCTAGCGAACGACGGGTATCGACGGTGAGGATGCGGGATAGGCATCGTCGACGTCGATGCGGGAATAATTGCTTAAACTAAAAAAATAACAACAAATGTGACATGTTCAACTAGTTCTATTAATTCAACTAGTTCTTACTAAAAATAAACTTACTATAAATAGAAATAAACTAGTTGTTTCTAAAAATAAACTAGTTCAACTAGTTATATTATTTTTCTTACTAAAAATACATTAGTTCTATTAATTCAACTAGTTCTTACTAAAAGCAAACGAGTTCAACTAGTTTATTAATTCACTTACTAGTTATTTTAAACACTTACTAAAAATAGTAAAAAAAACTACATTATACAATAGTAAAAAACTACAGTGTAAACAAAAAAAAGATGGAGGGAGGAGGAAGGAGAG
>NC_057801.1:53544906-53547483 GCF_018294505.1 Triticum aestivum | reverse complement strand
GAGGAGGAGGAGGAAGGGGCGATGGGAGGAGGGCAGCTGGAGGAGGAGGGGGGAGGAGGGAGTACCTCGGCAAGGAGCAGCGCGGCAGCGACGGACAATGGGTTCGGCGCGGGCGAGAGCGAGTGAGAGCGAGAGTGAGTGAGAGGGTGCAGTGAGAACCGCTGCAGGATAAGGTAAGTAAGTAGTAGCACGTTTCAGGGATACGCGCTACTCCTAAGGGACGTAGCAGTAGCGCTGGTCACACATACGCGCTACTGCTAAGTGGGGCTAGCCATCTGCGCCCCAGTACAAGTATAGCAGCAGCGCGCTTTAGCAGAACGCACTACTGCTAAAGTAGTAACAGTAGCGCGGTCTAAATGAAAACGCTACTACTAAGTAGCAGTAGCGCCATGTTTTGTCCAGCGCTACTGCTAAGATGCTGTGTATAAGGTTTTCCCTAGTAGTGTATCATTTGGTGGAAGAAACACAGATTAGATTTATGTGACCAAAAGTTGGATTAGTCGTCCTACGAACCAGCTTTTGGTCACATGAATCTAATCCATGTTTCTTCCATCTAATGATATGATAATTCAACATGATCATAATGATATAACAATCCCTTAATTGCTACCATATCAAAATTTGTATAACAATGTATAAATACAAAAGAAATATGCAGCAGAAAAAAATAAAAAACTAATAACAGTAGCGAGGGGCATGATTTTAGCAGTAGCGAGTAATTCACAACGCGTCATACTAACAAACGCTACTGCTACCTACAGATAGCCGTAGCGCGGGCCAAAACGCGCTACTGCTAAAAGTTAGTTGTAGCATTATAGCAGTTGCGCGCCTGCCCGCACTACTGTTGGGCCTTTTACCGACGCTACTGCTAGGCTTTTCCCTAGTAGTGATGGCACAACCCTTTATATGGAAGGCTCAAGGGCAACTGGTGTATGGATTGGTACACGGCATAGTCACCCGCCGCCTCCCAAAAAGTTAGGGTTCTCTGCCTCCCGCCGGCGCTGGCGCTAGTCCGTCCCGTCTCCAGTGGCCTTAGGGCCATGGAGGCGGAGTGGATCTCGGCCCTTGCCAGTGGGAGGGCTCCATTTTTAGATCTTTTTTGAGCTTTGTTTGGGTTTGTGCCCTGCTCAGGAAGGCGAGACGGCAACGGCTCCCCGAGGATGGAATAAAGGTCTCTCCGCCTGGCCCCCGTTCCGCTGATGCGTCTAGCATCATCGGTGGGTGTGTGGACATGTGTCTCTGGTGGATCTGTCTTTGGTGAATTTGCTCAGATCTGTTCGTTGTTCATCTTCGTTGTTGTGTCTTCAGGTTGGACCCTTTTGATCTACACTCTTCGTCCGCGGCCGTTGTTGTTCTGGTGCAGTGGTTTTATGGGGCCTTAGCACGACGACTTCCCGACTGTCTACTGCAACAAGGTTTGTCCGGCTCCGGCGAGGGAGGGGCGATGACGGCGGCGTGCCTTCGGCTCGCTTCAGTGCTTGTAGTCGTCGCTAGGTGGTCTAAGGATCTGAATGTAGTTTTTATTAATTTTAGTGTTCGTTGTACTACCATGATTGAAGATGAATAGATTGGAAGTTTTTCCCGAAAAAAACTGATGTATAGATTGTTCAGACTGGACTAGTAATGGTATGTTTCTGCTTCAAAATCACTATATTATACTCACTCCGTCCCAAAATAAGTGTTTCAACTTTGTTGGAGTATACTAGGAAATTATTTTAGGATGGAGGGATTATTTTGTTGGAGTATACTAGGATATGTGTCGGTGCGTTGCAATGGGAGGTAAAAATGACATGTTGTGGAGATGAGGTTGTGTCAGGTAATGCCCGCCACCTCGTACTCGGGCGCAATTTGATCATGTAGGCATGTAGCCATACACCAGACATCACAGTGCAAGTGAGCACGAGGTTTGAGTGCTAGGCATGGATCCCGAATAAAACGTCCAGAAATCCTTTCATGCTCACTTTTGTGGATTGCAGAAATTTTCGCTCGTGTCATTGGATCCCTTCTCCAGCTTGGAAACCAGTTACTCCATCCAACCTCTCTTGGATGTTGTGCATGTTATCTATTGTAACTTTCTCGCCTGCATTGTCGGAGTTCACCAGAGTCTTTGTTAGCGGCGGCTGGCTCGCCGGTTATCCTATTGTTTTGACAACAATAGAATGAAAAACTGAAGAGTGCAAACTCGCAACACGAGAAGAAGTTTAACTTAATTATCAGATAAAATAGGATCATGATCACTTGGGCATTGGTAAATCTTTCTTTTCTGACAACTCATATGACTTGCCCTGGCATTGCAGGAGAACATGAACCCATCAGTTCATGTACAAAATGAGCAGTATCCTATTTTAGTCCCACTGGCCTGCAACAAAATCAACTGGAATATTCATATCAAAAGGAGATATCTTCCGAACTGCAATAAAAAGGTACGCACTACAAACCGGCATCAAATTATATATTGCCAGGGAAGTGGTCTTCCGACATCTTCAGCAGCAGCGCACTCCTTGCCTCTCTATGTTGACGTGAACACCCCATGTAGATACACCGAGCAAACAACCATTCAGAGACACTGATTTCTAC
>NC_057801.1:53526067-53544427 GCF_018294505.1 Triticum aestivum | reverse complement strand
AGTTTCTGGCTCATGTGCGTAAAGGAGTTGGAAACTCAGGGGCTGTTCGGCATCGCTCCCTCAGCTCCCGGAGCGAAGTTGGCGGAGCTGTAAGTCAAAATGATGGAGTTGCAAGATCAGTCAGGCCGAACACATCCCAGATTGCTGAGGTCGGGTAGCAACGTAAAACCAGGTGCAATGCAGATTCTAGAGCAGGGCAGATATCACAGTCCTGGCTTGACACAATCGAGGACCAATGTTTCTTCATCATGTTATCTCGAGTAGTCAAGTGACCCCAGGACACCAGCCACAGGAAAATACGGTGCTTGAGGGGGATGATTCGGTCCCAGACCCAAGAACTATATGCACAAGCCATACCTCTGAAGGTGAGAAGCTCATAGGCGTGAGCTGCAATGATGGGCTTGTTATTGATGGCAGAAAGCCTGGAGTCTGGGCGTTGAGACGATGTCGTGGTAGAAGCCAGAAGGGAGAGAAGGAGCTAGAGATCGCTGTTGGCAGTGGCTGACAGGTTGGGGTGAAGCTGTAGGTGCCATGGTTTTCACTTTCAGTGAGATTTCACTGAAATTCACTGAATTTCATTAATTTCAGTAGACACTGAAATATTACGTTTCAGTCAAAATATTTCAGCAAATTCAGTAGTACACAGGAAATCAAATATTTTTCAAAATATTTTTTGAAAATTTCAAATATTTAATTAAATTCAAATGAATATTTCGGCATTTTGGCTGAAATGCAAACTGAAATAACTGAATTTCACTGAATTTCAGTGATTTCAGTTGGTGCTGAAATTTTGTTGAAACTGAAATTGAAAACCATGGTAGGTGCCAAAAACCTTGAGGGCATTGAGAGGCCACGGAGCAGTCCTTGTCTTGTGCAAAGGTGTATAAAGTAGGTAGAGCAAAGCTTAGACGTCCGAGTGGGAGCCAGCAGTCATGCCAGAAAGAGATTGATCTGCCAGGACCCAAAGAACACTTGGAAGAGGCTAGAACCATGGGGATGGATTGCTTAAAACCACTCCAGATGGCGGTGTCGGGCGCACAGTTTGTCCTTGGTATAGATTTGTGGCAATATTGTTGGGCGAACCATTGGTAGCAAGGGACGTCTGAGTGTTGGAGCACCCGAGAAGCAAACTTGGTTAGCAGGGCCTGATTATGCGCCAGAAGATCTCTAACACCCAGGCCACCAGAAGACCGTGCCATGGTGATGAAATGCGAGGCAACTAAACAGTGGCCCCCTTTTGCTGCGTTCGTGCCTTGCCATAGAAACGATCTCAACAAGCCCTCAAGCTTGTGCAAGGATTCCTTCGGCCAGCGGAAGCATGTCATGAAGTAGCTGGGGATGCTGGCCAGTATCGAATTAATCAAAGTGAGTCTGCCGCCCCAAGACAAGAGAGTAGCTAGCCAGCCCGATAAACTCTTGTCAACCTTATGAATGACAGGTAGCAGCAGATCATGCCGAATCTTATGCAGAGAGAGGGGTAAGCCAAGGTAGGTGCAGGGGAAGCTGGAGGGCGGGCATCCAAAAATGGCAACAATCTCATCGGTGGTAGAGCTGTCAATGCATATCGGGATGAGCGTGCTCTTGTGATAGTTGATCTGTAGCCCAAAGAAAGCTGAGAAATCAGACAGGATCTGTTTGATGATGTTGGCTTGTTCCGTGCTGCCATGGAAGAGGATTAAGGTGTCATCGGCGTATTGCGGAACTGGGAAAATCTATCCGAACCGAGGGGGTGAATCAAACTGCCATCTTCAAAAGCAGAGCAACAGTGACGTTGCAGAACATCGGCCACTAAGATGAATAAGTATGGCGATATGGAATCGCCCTGTCTGAAGCCTCGCTTATTAGCAAAAGGGTCACCCAGTTCCCCATTCAAAAGGATGCGAGAGGTTGCCGTGGATACCAAGCATTGGACCCAACTGATCCAACGCTGAGGGAAGCCTCTGGCAGACAAAATGTTGAGAAGGCAAGGCCAACTGACGGAGTCAAAAGCTTTTTGAAAATCCAACTTTAAGGCCACCACGGGCAACTTCCTTTTATGAGCCGTCTGGATCATGTCTGCAGCCAGAGCGAAGTTCTCAACAATGGTTCGACCCTTGATGAAGCCAGATTGTAGGGAGTGAATTAAGCCAGGGATTTGAGTTTGAAGCCTTCTGGTCAGTATCTTGCTAGCAAGTTTGGGCACACTGTGTATAATAGAGATGGGTCTGAAATCCTTGAGCTCGAGTGGGGTTTCCTTCTTGGGCGGAAGGGAAATGTGAGCCAGGTTAATCCCAGACAGGTCGAGCTCATTCTGATGGAGCTGGGAGAAGAAAAGTTGCAAATCTGCCTTGAGAACGCCGTGGAAAGCTTTGAAGAACTCGTTGGTAAAACCATCTAGGCCAGGGCTGCGGTTGTTTGGCGAGTGGTTGATAGCTTCAACTATCTCTTCCCAGGTGAATTCCCTTGCTAGGCATGGTAAGTCATCCTGCTCATAGAGTTGATCAAGTTGAACTGTAGGAATCGAAGGGGAAGGCTGACCCAGGAGAGCAGAGTAGTAGTCGGTTGCCAGCTGAAGCTTGAGTTTGTTGTCAAAAAATTCAACTCCGTGTTTTACTAGTACTCTGACTTTGTTCCGTCTGGCGTGGCCATTAGCAGCAGCGTGGAAGAAGCTACAATTCTCATCACCAGAAACACACCAACAGAGTTTAGCCCTTCGTTTCCAAGACGCAATTAGCCACATAATAAGCAACTCAGATTTGTCTGCACCAAAAGTTCTCAGTGTCCTTTCTAGCAGCGATAGAGATCGTCGTTCCTCGATGCATCAAGATAGAGTACCACTTTCTTATTATTGGAAATGAGCAGATCTAAGCTGGCTCTTGTTCGCTGCCATCGACGCAAGGCAGCACGGGTGCGTCTCATCTTCAGGTTTATGAGAGAGGCAGCCGAGTGGATTGGCCTTGTACTTTGTTCCCAACAGTTTTGGATGATGGAACGTGTTTCCTCCATGTTTAGCCAATGATTTTCCATTCTGAAGAGCTTGCTTTTAACCTGGGTGTTACCAAACTGAACCAAAAGAGGCACATGGTCTGAGGTGATCGACGGAACAACCATAGCTGAAGTTTGGGCGTAGGATAACAACCAGTGGTGTTAATGAGCACTCTATCAAGCTGAACCTGAGTAGGATCTTCACGCTTGTTTGACCAGGTGAACTTTCGGTTGCAAATATCTATTTCATCCAGCCCATGAGATCGAATCCAATCATTAAACAAGTCCATCATGGCCTAGTTGATCCGACCTCGTGATTTCTCCTCTGTGAAACGATACATGTTGAAATCACCAAGAACAATCCATGGCTCAGATATTGAAGCAGCTGCATTGTTGATCTCTTCGAATAATAAGTGCCGCTCTTGATGAATGAAGGGAGCATAGACAGTGGTGACCACAAAAGCTGACGCAGACATTGTTGAAGAGAACCGGGCCGTAAGATGGTATCTGTGTGAGGCCAAGACCTGCCCAGAGAAGGCAGAACTGTCCCACGCAACCAGAATGCCGCCTGAGGAGCCTGAAGAAGGCATGATCGCTTGGTTGTTGAGGTAAGTAGGAAGAAAACTCTTCAGCTTGAAGGTTGAAGCTGATTCTAGCTTTGTCTCCTGAAAACAAGCAATGCTAGGTCGATAGGAAGTTAGAACATCGCGAACCAAAGAGCACTTATTCTCGTCACCCAAGCCTCTAACATTCCAATCAAGAAGCTTCATAGATCATGGTGAAAACCGCCCGTGCATCAAGAAAAAAAGAGCATGGCAAAAGTATGACTGGAAGGATCCAAGAGGCAGTGACATAAAGGGGGGAACATTGATAACAGAGATGCAACAAAGGTCTTACAACTTGGACTAACACAAGACTGACCACCAGGTACAAACTGACAGAGGCATAGACCGAAAAACAGAAACAAACTAACAGAGTGACACGATACTGGGCTAACGGAGCAGGAACGACTCTGGGACGAACACTAATGCAGAGATGCGCAAAGCAGGGGCCAGCAGGCCCAGAGAGCAGCAGGAGCACAACTGATAAACCTCTAAACATCAGATCCAGAATGAGCCCCCATGGAACAAGCGGATGAGCTGACCGAGTGGCCAGAGCGGCCAGCACCGGTGGTCGAGGAGGATGATGCTTGAGCGAGGATGGCGTCCACGTTGAGGTTGCAGCATCTGGCGACTTGCTTGAGCTTACTCTTGTTCATGGGCGCGGGGGTGTTGCTGAACTGGAGATCCAGCAGCTCAGTGACCGGCACCACCTTGGTCTTCTTCTTGCTGCGGGAGGCACCGGAGCTGGGCCGCCGACTAGAGCCACCGCGGCTGGAGCCGGAGGTCGCCGCCTTGCGCTTGGAAGCGCGCTCGACAGAGCCAACGCGCTCTCCATCGTACATCTCTCTGATGCGAGGGCTGCGGCGCGCAGCAGAGGGCGGTGCGTTCAGATCTTGGATAGCAGGGGCGACAGCAGAGTCGGGGCCCGCCTGCCCAAAACCCAAAGCAGCCGCCTCCAGGGGTTGAACAGCGGGGCCGGCATCAGAGCCGACTGCGGGCGCATGGGAGGTCGGTTCTCCGGAGGGGGGGAACAACCGCGAGCCCCAAATCCACGCCTGCCATGGCCCTGATAGGGGGTGGTGGTGGGGAAGCTAGACGAAGAGGGGCGGTAGGGCAGTCAAAAAGCTGGAGAGTCGACGGGAATGGGCGGAGATCATCGGCCCTAGGCTCTGGCGGCGGAGTGCGGCAGGAGCAGAAAGTGGCGGCGACATGAGCGGGGAGCAGGGAGCACGCTCCGTGGAGTAGGTTGGTGTTGGCAACAGGGGATCGGTCGCAGCTGAGCAGGCCGTCCCCCAAGGTAGGGGCGTGCTTGAGCGGTCTAGGACAAATGGGCCGGGTGGCAAGCACCTGGTGGGCCGGGTGGCAAGCACCTGGTGGGCCTGGACGCGCGCGTAGGCTGGGAAGTAGGCCTCGGCAGGGAGAATGGCGCCTCCAACAGCGGAGAGAGGTGGGCCGATGGTGGGCAGGAGCCCATGTGGCACGACGGACTTGGGGGGTGCATGTTGTCGACTGATTGAAGGAGGGGAAGGGTGCGCAGGCACATGAGGCCTGCCTCGTCTTGCAGCCAGAATTTGAACAAAAGGGAGCGGCAGCTTTCCCGCGCCAAAGTTGCAGAACGCGGGTCGAAGCAGGGGAAGAAGCCATCGTCCAGAGCGATTTCTCGCACCTGGATGTCGCCCTTGACAACCCAACAGTTGCTAAGCTGCAGCTCGAAGGAGAACGGCATGGCTTCCGGGTCGAAGGAGACTGCTGCACTTGGTCGGGCGCATGCCGCCGCGAGGAGGGAAGAGCAGAGGCAGCCCCAATGCTCGTCCTCGTGGGCGAGTTGCTCGATCGTAGGAAGGGAGAAAGGGGCCGCCACGATGAGCTTGGGCTTGTAGGAGATCTTCAACATCGCCATGAAGTCTTGGTCAGATGCGATTTGCAGCTGGAGGAAGGCGCGGTATGCCCGAGTGGCCATGCCATCATCCTCGGCCTGGCGAGGAAGGGTCCTAGGAAGCGCACGGCCAGCGCCGGAACCCCCTCTCCCACCGTGGTGGCACGCTGATGGGGGTTGCGGAGGCGCAGTCGGAGACCCAAGCGTCCGGGCCACGTCCCAGATCTCGTTGATCAACACGTCGGTGTACGCGCCGGTGCCGTCGAAGCGATGGAAGGTGATGTGGTGAGGGATGTGTTGCAAGGCTTCGACCTTGGCGAGGACGAAGATGCCGGCGAAGTCGTTGCCATGCAGGCAATCATGCTCCACCCGCAGCAGACCCGCGAAGCCGGCGACAGAGGCAGCGACACCTCGCCTGTTCCAAAGCTCGAGGGGCAACTTTTCCAGCGACAGGCTGACGACGTGGCGATAGGAGAAGGAGAAGGCATTATTTCCTGCTGCATGTGGGAGAACACGGACCGTGTGCGAGCCGACATAGATAGCGCTCGCACGGAGGGCCGCGTCCTGCTCCTCTTCATGCTGGAACACGGCGAAGGCCGTGCCTACCATAGAGCTAGAAAAGCGCACAGTGGCGATCCTGAGCCGCTGCCGGAACACATGCCGGAGCCATGGCAGAAAGTTGGACTTGGGTGGAGAGATGTTGACGAGGCAGACGAGGGTGTTTTGGGCAGAGACGAGGGGGAAGTGGACGTCCAGCAAGGTGCGGTGGCCTCGGATCACAGGCTCCATGGGGTCGGCGGCGGCTAGGTTGGATGGGTCAGGGCAGAAAGGGATGATGGCTAGCGAAGGGGAGGAGGTTGGGGCTGTGACAGGAGGAGTGATGCGCGGCGATGGGAGGGGGCTGGTATTAGTAGAAGCGTAGCAGCGTTTAGGGTTAGACGGGTAGACGCGCATGCTGCATTGGAGCTGAGGTGGCCAATCCGCCGGCATAGCCAGCAGAGAGCAGGATCCCGACAATCGCGTCATCTATGGCTATAGGAGAGGCAGCGGAAGCAGCCCCGGTGAAGGTCAGCAGGTTTACCATATCTAAAAAGGCGATTTGCTACGGCTCGCGAGGCACATAATGACTCCGGCAACGCCGAGTCACGCGAGAGCAGGGCGTCCCAATAGGTTGCATGGCGCGACAAGGATGGATTATCGATAGGGACGGCGTGCGAGCTGGCAAGGGAGGCAGGGGAGCGGCTGGGAGAGCGGTCACGGGGGTCCTCCGATAGGGCAGGGGCCTGCCGCATCATCAGGGGAGGGGGATATGGGGTATATAAATTGCCAGGCACTTGATTATCACCGTCCGCATGCTGAAGAGAGGGGGCAGGGATCAGCCATCTAGTCCTAAGAGCCCCGGAATCCTGGGAACATGCATGGGGTGGGGTCCTAGGACAGAGGGTAGGGTAGCGTTCTTGACCCAAGTGGAAGAACGAACAAACGGAAAAGACAAGGCCGGGGCAGGAAAAGACAAGCCAGAAAGGGTCATCCTGACATGAAGCAAACCGGACGTCCAGCAATCATGGAGGACCATCTCCTTGGCAATGCACTCATGAGCGACAATGAAGAAGAAACAACCAGGCTGACACGCCCTGACGGCGTAGCCGTTGGCAAACCCTCCGAACCAACTGACCAGGAGAGAAGCAAAGAACTCGGGTGAGAGAAAAACGCCGTGGTTGAGCACGACGGCCCGCACGCCGGCGGGGCGGCGTCGCCCCACGACGGACTCGACAGTGGCACAACCATACTTCAAGAGCATCGCATCCTGAAACCGCTCACCTTCCATGGGGCAGACGCGACCAGTAAGCTAGGAAGCTAAAGAGAAACTAGAATGCATCAAAAGCGTGGGAAATGGCATGCATCAAAGCAACGGGCAGCAACAACCAAGAGATCAGAGAGAACTCGGATTGAAAGAACAAGCCTGTGATGAAGAGAAGGTCGTGAACATGGAAGGCGAGGTCTAGCTTCCAGATCAAAGTAGGGCACACCGAGTTGGGTGGTCGCCGTGGCCGGAGTGGTGAACGGCGGTTGGGTGGACGCCGTGCCTGGGCGTGGGAACAGCGTGGGCTGGCCGCCGGCGCCGGGGCGGCAGGCGGCGGGGTGTGCACTAGCCTAACCTAGTAGAGAGCTCTCCTCGTCCGCTTCTCTGGACCTCATCAGTTTTATCGAGCGTGTCGAACAACGCTGGCCTGCCACAAGCAAGTTTCACCTTCTCTTCGCCGCCGTCTCTATCACATCCTGGCACGCCCGAAACGACCGAGTGTTCAATTCCAAGAGATGATCTCCGGTTTATATCAAGCAGTACGTGTCACAGCTACTTCATCTCTGAAAAAATAGGAGCCATGAGCAGAGCGACAACGATGCTATAGATGCGTGGACGCCCATTTAACCTAGCTTAAGCTGGTTTCAGCATTACGCTAGTTCAGTTCAATTTTATTGTCGGACAAGATGTTCTCCTCCTCCTTCTTCCCAACCCCCGCTTTTTTTCTTTTTGTCTATCTACAAACTGACCTCTTATTGCCAGGGCACCCTGGTGCTAAAAATAAGCTTCATGTAATCGACCACTCTGGTCCCCAGGCTTCTTGCCTGTTTTGAAATATATGAGGTAGACCTTACTACCTTTTCATTTCAAAAAAAATGATGGAGTTGCCATTTACCCGCTCCACAGATTCCGAGAGCGGACCATTACCGGACAGAACAGGGCCTTAATGCAACATAGCGAATACAGCTTTTCACTTGCGCTAAATGCACCCGGTCTCTGTGGAAGTAGGTAAGTGGTATCTAGTAAATTCCCCTAGGTAGCTAGGGTTCCACCTATCCCCTTGCGGCGCGCCGCTAGGGTTCCACTTATAACACATCTACATCAAATTCTCATGTCTGAATCGATTAGGTTCGACCGGATCGTGATCCCAGGAGAGGTCTCGTCGATCTAGATCGCTTGCATGGCGGAACAAGGGAGCGAAAAAGTGCCGATGGATGGGGCGTCAGGAAGTGGAGATGAAGGGGGTGCGTGTGGATCGGATGCAAATCTGGAGGATAGGTTCTCGGGGCTGAATCTTCATGGGGAGGAGGAGGAGGATCTGGACCTATCGGGAGAGATTGAGGGTCTAGTTGAAGAAACAAGATGGATTGCAATATTTAGGGTTCATACAAGCAAGCCCTTCAGCCATGTCGCTTTGTACAAGGCCATGAGGAACACCTGGGCACCGGCGCAAGGAGTGATCTTCAAGGACAAAAATCCAAATATATTCCTCGCCCAATTCCTGTGCTTGGGGGATTGGAATTGGGTTATGAACAGGGGACCTTGGTTGTTCAGGAATGCTGCAGTGGTGATGGAAGAGTATGATGGATTAACCAACATAGAGGAATACAAGCTTGATCGTATCGCGGTTTGGGCATGTATCATTGGCATACCCGATGGACTCATGAAGAAAACTGAGATCACGGAGAAGATCGCAAAAAAGGTGGGCATCCCGCCTATCAAAGTCGTGGTTAACGAGGGGCGTATCAACCCATCCAAATACTTGAGAGCTCGAGTTACAGTAATGCTGGATAAACCCATCGTCTGTTTTGTCCCGTTGACGTTGAAGGAGAGCAAAAGGTATCCTGTAGAGTATGAAAAGCTGCCTGACTTCTGCGATTATTGTGGCCTGATTGGACATTTGGTGACGGAGTGTGGAGATGGCACGCACAAGGCAGATGATTGTGAATGGGGTGACTGGCTCCTTGTGAACTTTGATGATACCCCAAGAGGCTCAGCCAGGGGAAGGGGGAGGAGTAATATGGGAGCGCCGAGGGGGCAAGATGGAGGCCTAGGGAGAGGAAGGGGCAATCCGGGGTACCAATACTCCGATGAGGAGTCTGATATGGATCTAGACCATAGGAAGGCTGGGAACTTTGGTGTTGTTGTCCCGCAAGCAAAGAAGAGGCTTATTGGACAAGATGGATCAGTAACCAAACATGGTGGGAGTGCGAATCCACCACCAGGGTTTGTGAACGAGAGGGTTGGCCTGATTGAAGCCGGGAATAATGATAGACTGGACAAGAGTTAGATGAGCACACCGGCGAAAGTTCATGATCCGAAGAGGCTTAGAGCGAACCCGGACGCCTCGACGCTGCAAACTGATGCATCGGTGACACCCCTCGAGGGTGGTCGCCGGAACCAATGAAGATCATTAGTTGGAACTGTCGGGGCCTCCTCGGAGCCCTGACAGTACGTTCGCTTCTGGACATACAGAGGCGACACAAACCGGATGTTTTCTTTCTGTCTGAAACACATCTGGATGACGATAAGGCAGAAAGTCTAATGAGAAAATTGGGGATGGATGAAAGGATAGTGGCTGCTAGCCCGGATGGAAGGAAGGGTGGATTGCTTTTAGTCTGGAAGAAGGAGGTTAGGATCTACTCCCAGACGACCACCTTGGATGGAATTGATGTGACAGTTCATGAAACAAATGGGAATATATGGAGGATGACAGGAATATACGGGGAGCCAAACTGGGACAGTAAGGATCACACCTATCGCTATATCCGTGATCTACATACTCACTCTAGACTGCCCTGGGTTATGTTGGGAGATTTTAATGAAATATTGGTCTCATCTGAGAAGGAGGGAGGCCCTCCTCGTCAACATATACGGATGAAGGCTTTCCAGGATGCCCTGTCAGATTGTGCGTTGGAGGATATGGGATATACCGGTGATAGATTCACGTGGTTCAGAGGTGGACTCAAGGAGAGGCTGGATCGAGCAGTAACGAATGCAGACTGGATTCCCATGCACCCCCTAGCGGGGTTGTGTAATCTTGAGATGGGAAAATCTGACCACCGTCCCATCTTATTAGATATTGAATATCTGGCGGAGGCAGCTGCGCCTCGGGGCAAGGGGGATCGCCGGTTTGAAGCAAGATGGCTGGAAGAGGAAACTGTTGAGGAGATCGTCAAAACATCTTGGCAAAAGGCGATTCATAGGGGACTTTGCCCTTCAATCAAAGACAAGGCGGCCGCTGTTCATAATGATCTTCACGAGTGGGACAAGCGTGTCCTTAAGGGGCCTCGAAACAGACTACAAAAAGCGCAACAAGAGCTTGAAAAGGTGATGAGGGAGGAGTATACGGAACAGAGCCGAGCAAAACAGAGAGATCTCCCGGTCCTCATTGAAAACCTCCTTGATCAAGAGATCTTTTGGGCCCAACGAGGCAGGGTTAGATGGTTGCGCCATGGGGATATAAACTCGAAGTACTTTAATCAGTTTGCATCTGCTAGGCGTAGAAGAAATATGATAAAAAAGTTGAAGCATAATAATAATGGGTGGGTGGAGGGGAATGATAACCTCAACCCACTAATTTGTGATTATTTTGGGAGCTTGTTTACTTCTGAATATGTTGATTGTGACCAGGATCTTCTCCGAGCTGTGAAACCGAGAGTTACAACGAAGATGAACAGATTGTTGACATCGCCATTTTCTCGGGAAGATGTGCGCAAGACACTGTTTCAGATAGGAGATATGAAAGCACCAGGGCCTGACGGGCTTCATGCAGTTTTCTATAAGAGATTTTGGCATATCCTTCAAGAGGAACTAACTGATGAGGTGCTGGATTCAATAAACAACCGGAAGATCCCAACTGGTTGGAACCAAACTAATATCGTGTTGATCCCGAAGGTGGACAGCCCAGAGGTAATCACTCAGTTTAGACCTATTAGTCTGTGCAACGTGATTTACAAAATCATCTCGAAAATGCTAGCTAATAGGCTTAAGAAAATTTTACCTAGCATAATTTCCTCAACGCAAAGTGCCTTTGTCCCGGGCCGGTTAATTACGGATAATGTGTTGGTGGCATATGAATGTTTTCACGCAATAAAGAAGAGGACACATGGCTCTAACGGTTTCTGTGCAGTAAAACTGGACATGCTCAAAGCTTATGATCGTGTTGAGTGGGGCTTTTTAAACCATGTGATGTTGAAACTTGGATTCCATCCACTTTGGGTGGAGATGATAATGGAGTGTGTCTCCTCGGTCAGGTACAAAGTGAGATTTAATGGTTGTGAGACAGATGAAATTGTGCCTACCAGAGGTCTAAGACAAGGTGATCCCTGATCACCATATTTGTTCCTCCTATGTTCTGAAGGCCTGTCATGTCTGCTAGCTCATGAGGAGGAAATTGGGGGACTAGAAGGAGTCCGGGTCTGCAGAAATGCACCTTCTATATCTCATCTACTTTTTGCGGATGACTCACTAATCCTCATAAAAGCTAATATTCAGAATGCACACACTTTGAAAAGAGTGTTGGACATGTACGGTGGCAGCTCGGGGCAATTGGTAAGCACGGCAAAATCTAGTATATTTTTTAGCCCTAACACAAGAGTGCAAACTAGAGAAGAAATTTGCAATACTCTTGACATATTGACAGAAGCACTTTCGGATAAATACCTTGGCTTGCCTACTATGGTAGGAGTTGATAAAAGTGACTGTTTTCAGCATCTCATTGACAGAGTCTGTCAGAGAATAAAGGGGTGGAAGGAGAAGGTATTATCTATGCAAGGGAAAGAGATCTTGATGAAAGCGGTGGCTCAAGCAATACCCACATATGCAATGTCAATGTTCAAATTACCTAAAGGGATATGTAAAGCTATTACTGATGAAATTGCAGGCTTTTGGTGGGGAGACAATGAAGAGAAGAAGAAAATGCATTGGTTTGCATGGTGGAAGATGTGTATACCAAAGAAGAATGGGGGGATGGGGTTTAGAGACCTACACAGTTTCAACCTTGCTTTACTAGCAAAACAGTGTTGGCGACTACTCCAGAACCCTGAATCTTTGTGTGCACAGGTCCTTAGTGCAAAATATTATCCGGATGGTAACATACTTAATGCGGGTCCAAAGAAAGGTTCCTCTTTTAATTGGCAGAGCATTGTGATGGGTATACAAACTTTTAAAAGAGGATGTATTTGGCAGGTTGGCAAAGGCACACATATAAATATTTGGAATGACACTTGGATCCCAACGAGCGAGACACGAAAAGTTATCACTCCTAGAGGAGCCACTATGTTGGGAAAGGTAGAAGAATTGATAGACCTGTATTCAGGCAAGTGGGATGAAGAGCTGGTGCGTTCAGTTTTCAACTCGGTAGATGTCTACAGAATTCTGCAAATCCCACTTCGGGTAGAGATGGTGGATGACTTCATAGCGTGGCATCATACAAAATCAGGAACGTTCTCAGTTAGATCAGCATACTATGTTGAGTTTGCTCACCAATATGGAAAACAGTGGAACAGGACGGATGGGCAGGGAAGTCATCGGGAAAATGATATTTGGAAACATATCTGGAGGATGCGGGTTCCTGGAAAAATAAAACACTTTGCCTGGAAAGTTCTCAGGGGCGTCCTACCGTGTCGAGGGACATTGGCAGGGAGACACATACCAACATCAGCTCAATGTCCGATTTGTGTAGTAGGTATGGAGGACTCTGCATTGCTTGTTTACACGCCAAAGGGCCCTGGATGTATGGACCCAGCTTGGGGTAAAGGAAGAAGTAGAACGAGCTGTTGCGGTAGACTGATCAGGTGCAATCACCATGGAGGTTCTCATGAGACGCCAGGCTATGGTGGGCGATCTCCCCTTGGCGGAGCTCATGGCGGTGGGTAGCTGGTATATATGGTGGCAACGAAGGCAATATGTAAAAGGAGAAGAGATTAGATCGCCTGAACGTACTGGTATCTCGATCAAGGTTCTGGCCACTAACTTTGTGCGGGCTAAAACCCCAAAACTACCAGCCCGACAACGTGATCGTATGTGGAAAATACCAGCAAGTGGGAGTGTAAAGATAAATGTTGATGCAGCTTTCTGCTCAGAGAATTTGTCCGGAGGCTCGGGGGCAGTAGCGCGCAATGACAAAGGAGAGTACATTGCAGCAGCATCTTGGTTTATACCGCATGTTAGCTCAGCTGACTCGGCAGAATTGGTGGCTATTCGTAATGGTCTGATCTTGGCAGCAAATATTGGATGCAACTCCATTATTCTGGAATCAGATAGCTCAAATGCGGTGGAGATCATTAACCAGGAGGTTTACTTAGGCCATGATGTGTCTATATATATGGAGTGCAAGCAGTTGGGGGCTGAGTTCTCTAAAGTGGAGGTGATCCATTGCTGTAGAGAGGCTAATGCTGTTGCCGATGCCATAGCAAAAAATGCTCTTATGTCTAGATCATCTAGTGTGTGGGATGATGTGGTACCCGACTTTGTTTCTCACCAAATTGTAAACGATCTCGCTATTATTTGAGAAATAAAGTTGTTTACCTTTCAAAAAAAAAATGCACCCGGTCTCTAATGTGTCTCCCAACAAGTGTATTTTCATCACCATCATCACATGTATATTTATTTCCCATGATCCCGCTTTTAATTAGGAGCCAACTACCCCTAACAGCCATGCAAGTTTCATCATCACCACCGCCACATATATTTATTTCCCATGATCCCGCTTTTAATAATTTTTAGTTTTTCACAAAATATCCCCACTTTCACAAGGAACCTCCATCACATTCTCAACGCCAACCAGCATGCATGTCCGGGACCCACACATCATCCTCTTTCTAATGATTCTCTAGCCACAGCTTGTTGATACGACAACTTGCTTAGCATAAAAATTGATGAAATTTCGTTTTTGTGGCCGAGGCGGGACTATTAAATTGCAGACGAACTAGATAATTTAACGCACTAAGGAATGAACCCTGTTGGCATGAGGCTCCGGATGTGCAGTGGCTGGTTGTGAGTTCGATTGATGCTCATGATTAATTATTTCTTAGCTTTTTTTAGAATAATTATTTCTTAGCTAATTCAACAAAGGCACATACATAGCTCCTAGCCCACAAACAAATTCCGGTTACTTCCCAAGTTTTGGTCGGCCCAGATGGAGCCCAACTAATGTGTGTGCGTGGCCCAGGCAATGCGACGAACAAAAATTGGAGGGCGAAGCAGCTATTATTTCTTAGCTTTTTTTTAGAAAATAATTATTTCTTAGCTGATTCAACAAAGGCACATACATAGCTCCTAGCCCACAAACAAATTCTGGTTACTTCCGAAGTTTTGGTCGGCCCAGATGGAGCCCAACTAATGTGTGTGCGTGGCCCAGGCAATGCGACGAACAAAAATTGGAGGGTGAAGCAGCTAGTGTTAGGACCTAACATCCGGAGTCTATGTATCGTGCATGAAAGATAAACTGCATGAGGTGGCTAGTGGCGTCTCTATCTAGACAATCACGGTTCGAGTTGATGTCCATCCTTTAGCAATATTAGCAAACATGTCCGTACGTTGCAACGGGAAACAAAAAAATTATGCGTTAGCCAAATAAGTATGACTCAATATCCCGACATACGAGCGTCCTCCATTTTAACACGGTGGTTTGCCATGTTGTCACTTATTTTTCTTCTCACCCTCGATGATGATGGTCACGACGTCCATGTGATCACAATGCCTTCGACATGGTAAATCCCAAGGCTATGACCTTGCCACTTCACGCCACACTTGTCATTATCTTGCGTAAGGGAATGTTTAAAACTTAAAAAAATCTCATCAACCACAAACTACTCCCAACGCTTAGACAGAAAAGACTAATGAAATCACAAAAAACTACTTTCCAAACCACAAACATAAAGGACACACCACAAACTACTTTCCAAAAACTAATCAAATCCTAGACATAAAAGACTTTTGAATCGGCAAAAAAATTTCTGAATCGAGAAAGTTTTTTTTTTGAAATTTTGGTTTTTTTAAATCACAAACATTTGTTTTGTTCATGAGCATTTTCTGAAATGCGTGAACAGCTTTCAAATTATTTTTTGACTCAACATTTTTTTGAATCGATCTTTTTTTTAAATTGGGGAACAAATTTTAAATTATGATTTTTTGAATTTTCATGAAGATACCTTAAAATTTTGTGAACAATTTTTTTCAGATTCACGAATATGTTTTGAATACATGATCATTTATTTTAAATCATGAACATGATTTTCTTTCCTGGCCATGTTTTTCAAATTGTCAATTATTTTTATAATTTTTCGAACAGTTCAAAAATCACCAACATTTTTAAGTCTTCAAAACAATTATGATATCTTGAATATTTTTTGAATTCACAAACATTTTATGATTTATCGAACATTTTTCTGAAAACACGGGATATTTGAATTTTGAAAATCCTGAAGTAATTTAAGAAAGGAAAAAACAGAATGAGAAAAGAAAAGGAAAAAATGAAATGAAAAAAGGATGTCAAGCCAGGCCCATGAACGCGTACATGCGTGAGAAAAGAAAAGGAAATAAGTGTGAAACCTGGGTATCAAACCCAGGTCTGTAGTAGAAAGGAAATAAGTGTGAAACCTGGGTATCAAACCTAGGCCTGTAGTGTAACATAGAAAGCCGCCAACTGCTGGGGCACTTGCGTGTCGGTGTTATAAAGGAATCGTCTCCATAAAAGAATATAGCGCGACGGCGACTTTTGAAAATAAAAATCGAATCGTTTTCTTTATTTATGGGTGGCATAGCGGGATATAGCAACTTCAAGGGTATTTTTTTGACGGACGACCAGAAACACTATTTGCTTTATTATTAGGAAGATTAGCAACTTTATTGTTAGCACGGACAACTATTTCTCAGTGTTGTCTCCAACACGGATGATACGTATTTTTGTAGTGTGGGTTGATTCTAGAAAAAAGTGAGGGATGTTTCTGCAAAAATTCATGATGGACCAAAAATACCTATTCTCTTAAATAATAGGTAGGTACAGAGTATATATTTCTTTACTGCATTGGTTCGTTATGTAATGAGCATGTCCCTTAAGTTGCCCCCCTTTTTTTTGACAGTGGACAAGTCAGAGGCTAAGCAACATGTATTCATTTGGATCCAATTTTATCACATGGAAGCACTTTGGGTCTGTACGAGGTGCTAACCGGAAAGTCCCATATCTGTGACATGATTTCAGATTCTCTTGTCCGTTGTTTCTTTATTTAAGCTAAAAAGATACTAGATCAATTGCGTGGGTCAGATCCTTCTATCGAGGCTTTACTGTGGCAGGTATGCTTTCATCGTACTGGCTACTTGTGTGCTTATTGAATTCAGTGATTCTTATACATCTGCTGCAACTGCATCCTCAACCGTATTAGTGGACAGAAGTAAATGTTTTTTTTTCTCGAACACACTGTTATTATATTGAGAAGAAAGTGTCAAGATGACGCGAAGAGTGCGACAGGCAAAACAAAAGAAAGGAAAAGGAAGAACACAAAAGAACTGTACATCCACAAAACTGCCGGCCACCAACCTAAAAACCTGAACCTGGCAGATGAGTGACGTTTTTTCTTTTTTCTTTTCTTTTTTCTTGACTTAGTCTTGGTAGAATTGCCGGCCACCAAAAGACAGAAGAATGTCTTCTGAATTTTATTTAGTATCACCACAGTTCACGAAACTGCCGGCCACCAACCTAAACACCTGAACCTGGCAGATGAGTGACGTTTTTTTTTTTTTGGACTTAGTCTTGGTAGAATTGCTTCTTGTTTCAACCCAACCTCAAGTTGGAAGGAGTTGGAAGTTTTCAAAAATTACAAAAAGAAGAACCATTTGGTTTTCTCTACATGCATCACCTAGAGAATACTCAGAATGATAATACACTAAGCTGTGAGCAATTGTCTGTCTATGAAGTGGCAATCTAACTCACTCACTTACCCAGTTACCCTACCAGTCTGCCACCATGTGTTAGCATCCACACACAGAAATTGTTTAACTTGCATTAATACGAAAGCCTGGAGTGGTTTCAACTATGACATGACATATTTGAATTTCTGGAGATTCTATCCTTTGATCACAATTTGTGTTAATGGAGAAATCTCTAGTTTCCTTGAATATTACCGAAAAAGGGTTTCCCCCGCTTTGTATTACAAAGCACCAACACCGATACAAAGGAATGCTCGGGCGAGAAGCACAACAAGCCCAAAGGAAGGAGAAAGAACAAAGAAGAAGAAAGAAATGCCAACAACGGCAGCGCGAAAGCGCGGATGACCCGCCACCGCTGCGCCCTCCGAAATTGACCCACCACAGACCCAGGATCCGACCCGTCGCATACCAAGCAGCACCTCCAGCAAGGGATGCGACGTCGACGACGCTGCTGCCCGGACGTGTCCTAGGGTTTCCCCCGGCACGCGAAAGGAAGTGGGGGATGGATACATCCGACACCCTCCAAGAAGGGATGGGGGCAACCTCAGGTGTCACCGCATCGGAGCCGGAAGAGAGCCGGCAAGGGATTTCTCCCGCACTCCAAACCCCACCGCCCAACCAGGCCGGAACCAACCAGCCACCTCGCCGCCCACCAGCATGCGCCACCGCGGTCTTGACGCCACCCACGCCGCCTCACCGAGATCACCACCACGAGGCCAAGAGGATGGAGAGAGACGCACTAGGCAACAGGAGCAGCGGCACCGGAGCCACGCGGGAGGGAACTACCTCCACCGCCATCGTGCGGTAGGCCGAGTCTCCGGCACCGTCGCGGTCGCCGTCCGGACGCAGCAGTAGGGCATACCGGGCCACCCCCGGCCCGGCCAGGCCCGATTTGGGCCCGTAAAGCCCCGCCGGCCACGCTACAGCAGGGCGGCACCAGCGCCGCCAACATCCACCCGCCCATCGCCGCTCCCCTGCCTCCCGGAAGCCACACCGACGACCCTCCCTGCCGCCGGCCCGCCCAGACCCAGATGGGGCCCGAAGGGCCCAGATCTGGGCCGAGCGGGCGCCGCCAGATCGCATCGCCGCGCCGCCCCGCCGCCAATGGCAGCGCCACCGCCCAGAAGATCCCCCGCCACCACGCCGGAGAGCACCGCCGCCGTGCCGGACCGCCGCCGCCTGGG
>NC_057801.1:53518323-53525702 GCF_018294505.1 Triticum aestivum | reverse complement strand
GTCGGAGCGACCCGCGAGGGGAAAGGCCAGAGGCCGCCGGCGCCGGCGCCGCCCAGGCCAGGCCCGGCGCCGGACGCCAGCGACGGCGGCAAGGAGAGAGGGGAGGGGGAGGGCTCGGGGTGGAGGGGCCGGAGGCGCGACCGGTCGCCCGCGGGGACGACGCGGTCGCGGGATCGTCTCCTTGAATATTACAGTAAAGGCAAAATAGGACAAGTACACAAACTAATTGAAAGCCCATATATGTACAATTCTACCGGTATCACAGCATAGTAATTTGATTTTTTTAGTTGCCCTTGATTATTGCGGTAAAGGGAAATAGCCCCTAACCGCCTTGTTATGTGCCCTTGTCTCAAACGGTTTATTTATTATTGTGACACTATTGCGGGCAGAATCTGCATGAAGCACCTTCCACCAGTTTGGTACGAGCCTATACAGTAATTGTAGCTGATCCTCAAAAAAAAAGTAATTGTAGCTTGGTCCTTGGTTGTTGGAGAGTTTCATCCTCACTTCACCTAAATCAGTTACTGTGTTACATCTGGCCAATGACATGGTCCTTCTCGAGCGGCAGTCGTGACAATGTTTCTTGTGTGAAATAATGTATATGTTGCCTTAGAGAACATGGCGAAAGAGTCTATATCCGCTAGTCCCTAATCATTCGTTCTTTTAAAGGAAGGATGTACCCCCGGCATCTGCATCTGGACGACGCATGCAGCCATATTATTAATTATTCACAAAGATCATACAAGATGATACATCAATAAGTTTGAAGCCATAATCTTGGCAACGCTGTTGCTACTACTATTCCCTGATGAAGGTGTGCTGAATGTCTAGGCCTAATACCAAACAGACATCATATCAAAGCCTAACATCTAAAGCCGGGTGTCCCATCCAAGCCACTATCTGGATTGGGTCCCACCCCGGTTTGGCACATGACTAGTGAGCACCACACGCTGCAAGGGCCGTCACCTCTATCATCCCTCGGTCCATCCTCAGAGCAGAATTGATGTACCGACAATGTCAGGCCTCTCTGCCATCAACGCCACCATGACGCCAGACAACTTCCTCCTCCTGCGCACATCCATCCAGACACATCCGTCATCGAGAATCAACTACACCATGCCGCCAATACTCGTCGTTGTCGACGTGGTAGATCCAACGCCGCTCCACCTGCCGACCTCCACACCGTTGCCGCTGCAGGAACTAACATGCAGAGCCCACCACCCACAGTACCTCTCCCCCGAACACCCAAGCCTCCCAAGACGCCGCCTCCATGGAGGACACGACGCTAAGGGTGCCGCCGCCGCCCAATTCAAGACGGATTTTGGACTTTCGTCCGGGAGTGGGTCAGAGGTGGATACGAGGGGACCTCAGCTTCGCCTCCAAGGAGGGTAACGACGCCAAAGCCGTCGCCCATGCTGGGTCGAGCTAGCCGACCAAAGTTTCCTCCGGTCCCCAACCCGTACCACCAACCTCTGTCTGCTCCGGATCTGGCCACAAACCGAGAAGCGAAACCATCTGGAGAAGAAAGCACCATGGGGCGACTCTAGTGCAGATCCGTCCAGGCTCCAGATCCAGAGAATCCAACTTGGGCAACGACGTGTACCACCACCCCACACTGGCCGCAGGTGTCCAAGCGCTAGATCACGAAAGATCTGACCCGAACGCGACGGCTTACACAGCCACCAGCTCCTGGCGCTCCCGCAGCCGCCAATTTGCGCTACAAGCGTGGACTCCAGCCATTGGCGCGTCATGCACGCCGCCGCCAGGATCCGCCTGCAGCGCCGCCGAACCCCATGGTAGTCCGGCACCACTTCACGCACAGGGCGTCCCGTGCTAGCCAGATCGCGCGTAGGGGAGAGATGCCCCGCCGCCGCCCTTGCCGGCCAGGCTTTGCCCGGCGGCCCTGCTGGCGGCAGCCACGGTGATGGAGGCAGGGGAGAGACGCCCGGCGGCTAGGGTTTCCCCCTGGCCGCCCACAGGGGCGGATGAGGGGGTTACGAGACTTGCCGAGTTCTATTTGGACAGATCGAACTTACAGAAAAGCGCTCTTATCGCTGCTAAGCTTTTGATCCCACGTATATTTGAGAGAATAACAACGCACGAGACTAGGCTTAATTATCATTGCCAAAGGATCTACTATGAACTCTTTTTTGTCAAAAACCAAAGAAAGACCCGGTGGAAAATCGAAAAGTTGTAAAAAAAACCAATCTAAAAAGCCGAAAACACGTGCGAAAAATTATAAAAACAAAACAAAAAATCGGAGCAAGCCCCCAGGGCTCTCAGCCCACCGCAAGTGACCGTTGCGAGGCTCCCGAAGGAGGGCTCGATCGTGAGCGAGGAGGTGCAGTGAAAAAGTAAATAGGCTGTTAGACCACCGGTCCTCCAAATGAATATGACAAGCACAAGCTGTAGCAAACTCGTATCTTTTTTTTTAAGAAACCAAGGAAAAGTGGTGACAAAAATAACAGGTTTAGAACAATATAATCTCATAATATTGCAGATAATTTTCTATTGCGAGGAAATATTGCAGAGATTTGTAGAACAGTCTAATTTATGAAGAAAATCTCACAATGCATTTTTCAATAGAAAGAAAAAAGAAGAAAAGGTAATAAAATCCTTTTCTTTTTCTTCACTAGTAAATGTGTACGTGCAATGCACGTATCAAACATGAAAAATTCTAGTAGTGCATAATACCTAATTCTTGACTCATACAAATAATTTGACTATCTTTCTTCATGAATCAACATTCTTTTTGAAAAAAATATCACATCTTTGCATTAATTATATAATCTCTTATCTAAATGCACACTTTGTCAATACATAGCACCCAAATGGTTATAATCTCCTGTAAACGAATTTCAGTATGTGAGCAAACTATACATGCAGGCTCTTTCGCCAAAAAAAAAACTATCCATGGAGGCTTCAGCCCATTGTAGTATGTGTCAAATATATAACGTTTGATTTTTTGCTAATCATACTGTTATAGATTAATCTAATCAGAAATTACAATCCCCTTGTTGGACAATGGATTATTTAAAAGGTCCATCACCATTCTCCATACACACATACAAGTACGATTCAGTAAATAACCATTTATGTATCAACAATAGTGAAGAACTATTACTATGAGAAAATCAAGTGTCGATCACAGAAGTGAGAAGATGAAGTGTCATTCACAAAAGTGAGAAGAGGCCATTGTCAGACTTCAGTGATAATCGCCTTAAGGGACTATGAAGACTAAGGTGAAACAAGTATAAATTGCTGGAGGTGGACGAATAGCGCTCACTATCAGAATCGAGTCCGATCGTTATGTGTGGGTGATAGTTGACAACTAATAAATCTGCGACAACAAACCAATAGAGCCAATGCCAACGTTGTTATAATCTTTCCCCTTCACCCACGTTTAGGAAGTTCACATATTCCCCTTCTATTTAGCTTTCCTATGGGAAACATCAGACCTGTATATAAAACTTCACATTAAGATATGCTATATAAGAAACAACATCAAGATTCGAAAGGTATGCTTGATTTGTAAGAAACCATCCACCTCTATTTAAAATTCAGAAAATATTGGAGTACATATGATTGCCATGGTTGGAGAAGAGCTGACTGGTTATAGATTCAAGAACTGCTACTGCTATCCGCTCTTGCTTCCCTTCACATTATAAGGATGTAGTCGTTAGCATCAAAAGCTTGCAGAACAAATTCTATAGGAACGTATGATGCAATGAACCATTGAAAAATATAAAAACCAACATTGGTATCGAAAATGAGCCCAGCTCTCCATCTGAAACCAACCTTAAAGATTAAAGAAAAAATTGCAACATCAAGATCTCAGCAATTGATTAGTCTAAAGACCGAAGAACATTAGAAGTACTGAATCTCAGTAATTCAATTAAAGGATTTCAAAAAGCTCACACTGCGAACATGACCTTCTAGATTTTCCATGCCGTCTTATTATAATATCAGGAATAGAAACTTATGAAGGTTCACACAAAGAAAGAATATAGTGCAAGAACAAAATCTGCTACTTACATAATGTAATGCCAATCCTCTTTTATATGGATATATAGTAGCAACCTGCCGCATGCTCATATTTTGACAGAGTTTCCAACTTGGTCAGCGGTATTCCTCATCGAAAATAACCTGCAAGTCAAACAACCATTTATGCAAATAGCATATAGTTCTTTCCTTTCCAGAAGATCCATAAGGCAACCAACTAAACCATACTGTATCTGCAACAGATTCAACCAATGCTAGCTTGTAACTGTGAAATGAGTGATCTGTCTCAGCTTGTTCTTTTGTCACTATAGAATGTGCAACAGATTCTAATAATGTTATTGCATGAAATTACTTTTACTTCAATGGTCACCTAGCAAATGTCATCCCAAATAACATGTACATCATTATGTAGGATTGCAAATTTCATTCAGTTGACGAACAAAGACACAAAGTATAAATCGACAAACCACAAGGTTTGAGAACCTTCAACAGATTCAAATAATGCTATTGCATGAAACTTCTTTAGTACATCATTATGTAGGATTGCACATTTCAATCGGTTGATGAACAAAGTATAAATCAACAAATGAGGTCCCCACAAAAAGTATAAATCGACAAAGCAAGCACAGAGTGAGATTTTGAGTAGTCATTGATGAAGTTTACAAGTATACACCGCAGTATATGTCACAACTCAAACAATGTGCATGACAAACCACAAGGTTCGAGAAACTTTAACGTGGCTTACGAAAATCAGCCACTTTATTCACATATTTGGTACTACTATTATCAACGCCTACAATACATTGTTTTTATTGTACTACAACATTCCCTTACACAATGTAGATATGTAAACATTCAATGCCTAACACCCGAAGGTGCGACCAACCAAAGGATAAAATGGAATACACATGTGGTTGGCACATGATAGGATTTAACTTTAGAGTTACCTAGCTTCTGTGGTTGGCATGTGAACACAATATCTCCGATCAGTTATCCCCGTTATCTCCAGCCCATTGAAGATAATGTCATGCAAACCATGCCTTAGCTCTTTCCAACAAGAATTCCTGCCAAGCAAAGCAGAGAAATGCAGAATAAGGAATTTTTTTATAGAGCTATCATCCAAATCCTAAAACACATATAAAAGTCATGCATGACACACTTTACATTTTCAGTGTTAGCACTGCAAAAGAAGCATATCATGATTCCACTACATACGCATATATACGGAACTCTTAACCCAAACTTACCAAAGAAACTGTAAGTTCTTCTCAATAAAATTCCATCATACTATCAGAACGGAGAAATGAGGAATTTTTTACTTAGAGAACCTCTCAATGACCATCCAACATGTACCATTTTGTGAAAAATAGAAGATCACCAACAAGATCTCAAAGCATTGCTCATCAAGCTCTAAACTCTGAATGCAAGGGGAGCTCATAGTGCATGTTTTCCCTGCTGGTTTTCAAACTGGCTAGAGTAATGATATCTCAGTAGGATGATCGTACCAAACCAACTGCAATACATCATAAGCCTTGTTGGTTGATGCAACCAAATCAACTAAAATACATCCTAAACCAAGTCGGCTGATACACCATAAATCGGCTGCAACTCCAAATAAGAAAACATTCACACAGAAAAAGACAGCAATGAATTTAAGATCAGGGGTCTTGCCTGCACCTTGTCAATCTCCTCAGGGACTTGTTGACACCTTTGAGAATTCTAAGTACTTCACGTAGAGGAAATCAACGTTCAGTCAAGTCTCCGTCACTACAACAGTACATCCACCAAGTTTTAAAAAAAGGTTCCCAACTCACCACCACGTCAAACTCAAAAGGAAATAATGGATTCACACATGTTTAAAGTGGGATTTTCTGAAAAAAATATCAAAACTGAATTAGAACACGATTTACACAATTAAGGTAACTGGGAGAAAGATATGACAAAATTCCTGAAATTCTTCTCATAACATTTATACTCTGAATGACAACAGAAAAAAGAAAAGAAGATCTGAATAATAGTAATTGGGAGGATAGAACAACATTCGCTTTAAATATAATTAGCTAGTTGAGGCTGCAAGAATAACATATGAAGCTAGCACTACCGGAAAAGGGTCCTACCCCGACGGCCGAAACAATGCCGACGGCCGCCGTCGGCCTACTTGAAGCTATGTCGACAGACACGTCCTGGCCGTCGGCTTATCCTGGCTGTTGAGCTACACATATCTAAGCCGATGGCACCCGTCGGCACAGAATGGCCGTCGGCCTAGCTGCGAACACGCCGACAGCAGCCGTCGGCATAAACCAGTCGTCGACATACCGGTGGGCCCGGCGACCCCGCCCGTGAACAGCGGCTAATGCCGTCAAATCTATGCCGATGGTCGGGACGGGCGGCCGTCGGCATATCTCCGCATGCCACGTCACCGATCCGCGCCGTAGATATGCCGACGACAGACGTCGGCATACCCTCCATGTCACCGATCCGCGACACGCCGCCCACCTAAACCCTGCTGTCTCTATGCCGACGGAAATGCCGTCGACATATTTTTTTACATATCTTTTTATGCTTTTTTTTGTATTATTATATTAACTGACATGTAGCATATGCTTTTTTATGTATTATTATATGAATATATATGTAGTTTGTAATTTTTTCCATAGATTATGAATATATATATATAGTTTGTATTTTTTCGAGCACGTTAATAATGTGGGTCATGTTCTTTTGAATATATGTAGGTCCTTATATTTTATTAAAATCAGAAACAGCTATGCCGACAGAAGTTTTGTGGCGGTTGCAAACACCCGCCACCAGTCTCCGAAGTGTGACCCCCTCACGTCCGCGGTGTGCTCCCCTCACGGACGGCGCCGCCGCCGGCACCTGGCGGGCGGAAACAGTCGCATCAGGTTTATACGGAGGAGACGTTTCTCCCAAGTGTTTCTATGGGATGACCTACCACAATCGGGTTGTGTTGTGGCATGTCCGAAGAGGTGGCACGCATCTTCGGGGTGTGGCCCCCGTAACGGATGGTGCCGCCGCCGGCACCTGGAGGGGGGAAACGGACGCGTTGGGTCTACACGAAGGGGATGTAGCTGTGGGTTTGGCCCGGATATTGCTCCCAAGTGTCCCTCTAGGCTGACCTGACATAATCGGGTGGAGAGGTCCACTGTTCAAAGTCCATCCGTGGAAAGTCAAAGGGCTAGATCTCGTGGACAACCGCTCCAAGGTTAGGCGGTACGGGGGCCCTGGGTAGCAATGCCACCGGAGCATCGCACCGGCCCCTCATACATGCGGGGAGGTGTTGTGGCATGTCTGAAGAGGCGGCACCCGTCTCCAGGACGTGCCGCCCCCCCTCACGGACGGCGCCGCCGTCGGCACCT